>NC_134858.1:116109150-116409150 GCF_049852395.1 Peromyscus maniculatus bairdii | reverse complement strand
ACCCAGAAGCAAGGCTCAAGCATTCCAAGTCATTACCCCAGCAAATGGTTACATATATATGACCACACCATGTGATTCCTAACCCCACAGCCCTCCCCCTTAGAGACATCCACAGCCATAAGGAAACAAAAGCATCTTTTTAGTCCTGGGCAGTAATAAAACCTTGCTCACCCAGGGGCAGCAGGGTAGGTTTCCAGCCTTGCAGGGGGTTTTCACTGCCTCTCTATATGAATCACACTGTGGCTTGAATAAGCATATGGTCCAAGTTTACAGAGGGCTTTATGAATACGTACTCCTTCTAGAAACCACATGAGAAAATACTTGTCCTTGTTTTATGAGGGGTGAACAGTTGAATGCCAGAGAGATCAAGAGACCTGCCCAGAAGGGTGCAGCAATGAACTGGCCGAGGCAGAATTCGAACATAGGGCTTCAGGGCCCAGGGGATGGGAGGTGCTTTCCAGTCCGGCAGGCATCCTGCCTGTGCTCTTGGCCTCTCCCACCTATTAGCCAAGTCACAGCCCCTGCCCCCCAGCACACTGGGTGGAAACCCTCCACAGCTTCCTATTGCTTATCTGATTAGCTTCCCTCACTGAGCAGGGGCTGCCAAATTTGGCAGGAAGTGGTACTTCTCCATCACTCACTCATGCACGCACACACACATGCACTCACATTTCTGTCAGCATGCAAAGTAGATTTCCTTATTGAATTTTCTTACCTACTAGGTTTGGGACGATCCTACTCCCAACCCTCCCTCTCCCCAATCCACATCCCCATCTAAAATCTTCTACAGTTCCCCACACCCCTATTTTATTTTCAGATAGTCTGTTCTATTTCCTTCCATACCACTCCCCCTTAAAGTCTCTTTTTCCTTCTCTCATGGGTCACTTTCTAGTTGTTTTCAAATGTGTGTGTATATACACACACACAAACACACACACACACACACATATATATATATACATATATGTAGAACATATATGTGTGTAGAACATATATATGTATATAGAATGTATTTCCCCTCTATGCTCCCTCTTCTTGCCCCACGCCCTCTAATGAGTCTTTGTTATACAGCTTTACTTATACTTTCATGTCATATACACATATGTGGTTTTATCCATATGAAATCTAGGAACTACAGGTAAGAGGAAACACCCACCATCCACACTCCCCTGCTCCCTAGAGTCTAGTCTTTTAGACCTCCCTGCCACCATGTGAAGACTTTATTTATTTATGTGACTTTATTTATTTATATCATACTTATATAATGAATGGTGTGTGTGTGTGTGTGTGTGTGTGTGTGTGTGTGTGTGCGCGCGCGCGCGCGCGCGCGCGCGCGCGCCACAGCATGCATGTGGAGGTTAGAGGTTAACTTTATAACGTTTCCTTCCATCTTAATGCAGGTTCCAGGATCATACTCAGGTCATCAGGCTTTGTGAGAAGTGCTTTCTCTCACTGAGCCATCCCTCTGACCCACACATCCACTCCCATCATTCTTATTAGATGGAAGGCCCTACAAGATAATCACCTATCTCAGGGACTCTCAAGAGTCCCTCCAAACAAAGGGGCTGGTAAATGAGCGGCATCAGGTCATGGCTGGATGGACTAAAGCACTCCCCAGGCCTCCCAGATGGACCTCATGTGTTCACAGAGGGGCAGGGGCCTCTCTACTTACAGTTTTTCCTCCACGCTCTGAAACTAACTCTCCTTTCAGGGGATTAAATGGGTGGAGTAAGAAACATTGAACCCCACCAAAAGGGACACCTGCCAAAAATTACATCTTTTGGGTTTCTCTTCAATGGCCAGTGAAGGAAAGAGAGGGGACATTTAGTAAAGGTGAATCATAATGACAGATGGAGCGGAACTCGGGCACGTGATTTCTGCACCGTTCCCCAAAGCGACACAAAGCCTTCAGTGTGGAAACTCTGGTTAAACGTTGGCTCCCTGGGCAAGGTTCTCTTAATGCTCGGCTTGTGTGTCTGATTACACAAGGAGCCCGTTTTTCCTCTGCCCCTCCCCCCATAACACATGAGGAGGGAGATATTCCCATAAATTGCTTTTAAACACACTGAAATGGGCAATTTCATCTCCCAGCAACCTGTTTCTAGAATTCACTGGCTGGCTGGCTTAATCTAGCTGTGGGATTGAATTTGACACAGAGTTAGTAAGCTGAGTCCATGAAAGCCTCATGTCTTTCTGAATGTGTTATCTCTATTTAGTTCTTGGCCTCTCCCAAGTCCTTCTCCATGTAAAGCTAAGCTACTTTAAGACTCGGTTGTCTGAAAAATTGTTTACGATTGCATGAGCAGGCAAAAGGAACTCCTGCTGGCCCTAAGCTCTTGTCCATTTTTTGATTAGATGTCCTGCTTTTCGGTTCCATCACAAGGCCTGAAGCTGGGGAGCAGCAAGAACGATGCTCCAGCAACCTTCAAAGAGGGCTACGCACCCATTCTCTCCTTCACCGCCCTCGTGAACTCTTAGCAACAAACTGCGGTGGAAAGAAGAGCCAGGCTCCGGGACTCAAGGCCCCAGGTGAGATAATAAAGATGAACATGGCTGGGCAGTGGTGGCGCACGCCTTTAATCCCAGCACTCGGGAGGCAGAGGCAGGCGGATCTCTGTGAGTTCAAGGTCAGCCTGGTCTACAAAGCGAGTTCCAGGAAAGGCGCAAAACTACACAGAGAAACCCTGTCTCGAAAAACCAAAAAAAAAAAAAAAAAAAAAAAAAAAAGATGAACATGAAACCTTCCTGAGCCACACTTCCCTCCTGTGGCAAGGAAAGAGATGTAAATGAAGGACATTCACAAATCGCGGCACATAGACAGAAGGTAGCCCCATCACAGAACGCTTGGTGAAACAAATGTCCCTGCTGCATGACCCCTTCCTGTCAGTGAGGAAACAGATGACATTTAGAACTTAGTGTCAGGGCCTGTGGAATGGCTCAGGGGCCATACCCTACTCCATTACATCTCATCCAATTACCTTCCCGTTTGTGGGTGTCGGGCTGTTTCAATTTTTCTCCCACTATCAACGACACTGTATAAATTTTTCTGTGGAGAAACTATATAACACTTGGTTAAATGACACCAACAATTAAAACATTTGATAAAGCCAAATTATACTGTTATCACTAGTAAATGCAAGTGGCCATTTCCCTGTTTTTCATCTACATTTGCTCTGTTAATCTTTTGTACATTTTGCTATTATGAATTATACATGCTATTTCATTGTTTCTTCCTCACTGGAATATAAGTGTGAATAAATGTTTTTGTCTGCTTATCATGCTATTGTATATTCTATATCCTAGACTAGGAATTGCTTGTATATTCCTTTTGTGTTTCTTGTTTTATAGTTTTCTTATTATTCCAAAAAGATAGGTAGGTTAGGAAACTTCTGTTTATCATATATTGTCTGCTACCACTTTTCCTTCTGGACATTTTACCTTGTCATATAAAATGGGTTTTAATTATGTCAATCTATTCTTCACAGGACTGACATCTAATATTAAGGTGACCACCCTACTTAAAGTTCTTAGTCTTTTAATGCTTTTAGAGTCCCGTTTTTTTTTGGGGGGGATGAGGGGGTACAGAGAGACAGGGTCTCATGGCCCTTATATCTCAGGTTGGCCTTGCTCTTAGGTCAACGATGACCTTGAACTTCTGATCCTCCCTCCTTCCAGCTCCCTAGTGCTGAGATCACATGTGTGCACCACTAGGCCCCACTTAGGTGACACTGGGCATGGAACCTGGGGCTTGGTGCGTGCTAGGCAGGTACTCTACCAACCGAGCCACATCCGCAGGCCCCGGCCCTGCTTTTTATACAGAACTCTCCATCCATCAGTAATGTATTTCTGTGAATGTCATAAGGTTGTAATTTGTTTTACAAGTGTATCATGTATACTAATATTTAATTGATGGGTTAGCCTTTTCTAAGACCTCCTGTACTGATTACATATGGTTTTGCTATTTTATAATACATTTTTATATTTATGAATGCCCTTCTTCCATTGATTTATTTTTTAAATGCTTAATTCTTTTAATATACAAATTATACAATCAGGCTATGAAGCTCAATTTAATAAATCTGTAATAGTGCTGGTAGGTGTATGTCATAGCTCCAGATTTATGTGGTATTTCTTTCTCATTGAGTGAAATCTTTAAAACCCTGTACATAGTTTAAAGTCTTCTTTTTATGGATCTCTCACCTTTCTTTAGATTTATTCTTAGATGTCTTACATGTTGTTATTGGGAATTATGATTTTTAAATTAAAATTTATCACAAAGTCCCAGTATACAGGCAAATAATTTTTGTGTTATGTTAAGCTGCCAAAACTTATTAAAATAGCATATCTGTTAGATTTTCTAAGCAGAGAGTACCAACTATAAAGGACAATGGTGTTAGCTTTCACTTTTCACTACTTACAGGCAATTTATTTTTCCTATTGCATTGGCAATAATCCCTACTAACAGTGACAGCAATGGTGCTGTTCTCTTCTACGGTTCCTGAAACGACACAAGTTACAATGTATGCTTACTGTGGACTTTTGGTCAGTCCACTTTGAGACTGTTTCTTTTTCTTTTCTTTTCTTTTCTTTTTTTCTTTTTTTTTTTGGTTTTTTTGAGACAGGGTTTCTCTGTGTAGTTTTGGTGCCTGTCCTGGATCTCACTCTGTAGTGCAGGCTGGCCTCGAACTCACAGAGATCCTCCTTCCTCTGCCTCCCAAGTGCTTTTTATTTACATGTTTGTGTTCACACGTGCCACAGGTGTGTGCAGTGCTCAGAGGCCAAAAGAGGGCGTCAGACCCCTTGAAGCTACAGTGACAGTGGTCGTGATGGGGGTGGTGGTCCACATTCTGGTCCCCAGCAAGAGCAGCAAGCGCCCCTAACCACTGAGCTCTCCCTCCAGCTCCTGTTGAGTATGCCTTAAATTTTCCTTTGTGAGTTACTTCAGACCTAAAACTTTTCCACCTGCACTTCAGCTATGGATGTACATGCTTCTATTATTGCCATAAAATGGGCAAGGACTTCCCAGTGTTTCTGAAATTCCTAAAACAGTCGCTGCTTCACAAGACATCACCACTTGATGCTAGCTGAATACACCGATGGGCTATAAAACAAAGATGTTTTAAGATCATGTTTTATGGCTATTTTCTATTTTCAGAAAAAGAAAGCCACCAGTTTTGACACTAGGATTCTGATTACTGGAAGAAATGCAAGTTCTGATACGTAACTGAGAATTCTGTTAAAGACTGGGTCAGTCACAGAGTTCAAGTGTGACTGACATCAGAAATGGAAGTGACCATTGCTTAGGCTGATAGTCTGTGGATACTACCATGTCTGGAAATAATTCTATTCTGTCTGGAAAAATCCTGGAATGTAAATAGCTCCTAGAGAGCATGTGACATGATCTCGTTTGCTGCTTTGGAGGACTCACTAATGGGGACAAAAGTTCATGGGATGCTGACAACTGACTCCCAGTTCCTGCATCATCTCCATCCCCCTCCACTCCCCTCCCCCCTCCACCCCCCTCCCCCCTCCCTCCCATCCCCCTACCTGCCTCTGGGAACACCACCTGACTGAGTGCCTTCCTGTGGCCATTACTCCTCCTGGCTTCCGAGTTCTCTTCAGGTGAGGACATTTCCGGTCCAGAGCATCTGTCACTCTGTTCACATTGCACGCTTCCTCTCTTCCTGGTCTTATCCAAAACTGGGAGTACACATAGTCTGCGGTAACAACCGGCTTGCTCAGAAAGATACTATGGATGGAGGAATGGAAGTCTCCCAGGGGAAGACAGAAGCATGGTGGAAAGGAAGGGTCTGCTATGCCCCTTGCCCTCCAAGTAGGCTGGGAAGTGTAAGGACTCCCACAAACCTCTGCTCTCTCTTGGCAGGACTGGTGTGGGAGCCTGGGAGATGACTCATGGGTAATGTACTCCCCCCCCCCCCCCAGCAAACACGATGAGCTGAGTTCAGTCTCCAGCACCCGTGTGAAAAAGCTGTGAGGAGGGGCTGAAGAGATGGCTTAGCAGAGGACCCGGGTTCAGTTACCAGCACCCACATGGGGGCTCACAGTCATCTGTAACTCCAGTTCCAAGGAAACGCGACACTCTCTTCTGACCCCTACAGGCTCCTGAACACACGTCATGTACATACATACACTCAGGCACGCACACACACATGCACACACACTAAAATGAATAAACAAGTATTTCTGAAACCTGGGAGCAGTGGTACCTGTGAAACTAGCATTGAGGAGCTGGAGACAGGAGGAACCCTGCGGCTCACAGGCCAGATAATCTTGCCAAATTGGTGAAGTCCGGGTTCAGCTAAAGATTCTGACTCAGGAAATAAGGAGGACAGTGATAAAGGAAGATACCCAGCAATGGCTTCTGGCCTCCACACCTGCACACGCATGTACCCCCCATCTACATGCGCATACACAACTGGTCTCTGTGGTGGGGGAAGAGATCTAAGAGTCCCATCATGCTCCCTTCACAGTCACATGACTAGTAACTGTGGACAACATCCGTGTCACGTGGTTTGCACTAAGCTGTCATTCACACTGTTATATCCAACCCTTCTCAGCCAGCAATTCCAGTTAAGGGTGAAAAGGACGAGGAGTCTGCACAGCTTCTCAGTCCAGGAAGCTGGGCGGGTATGTGCGTTTGTGGTTGAGGGATTTCCATCCTTGCCCGTGGGACTCAAAGGAAGAGATGCTGTACTCAAAGGAGAAAGTGTGCCCTGCTCTCCTCTCCTGGGGATGGGATGCAGGGCTATGCACGTGGCAGGGAAGTTCTCAGTACTGCCCTCACTCCAGCCCTTTCTGCCCAAGTTATCCTCGAGGGAGGTCACACTACATCAGAGACCACTAAAGATAGACTCTGCGTCAGACACGGGAAGAGAAAGCATTGGGAAAGACAGAGCTAGCAGTGCCCTGTCTAGATTCTGACTTCCTCCACCTTCCATGGTCCCATCACAGGCTGGCTGGATCCCTAAATACATAGTGGACCTTCCTCTCTACTACCAAGCCTGCTCTGAGGAGGCAATTCCTGCCCTGGATCTGCTAAAGAAGGGAGGTAAGGTAAGAGGCACATTTGGGGCACAGGGAAGAGCCCACTTTGATCCGGGTGTGGAATAGAAACAGGGAGCGGAGGGGACCACAAGAGCAAGGCAAAGTGACGGCACACAAGCAAGGGCTTTGAACATCTCCACTGATGATCTATGACTGTGGAGGCATTTGAAGTGGGGACCACAGACTAGCTAGATGCCTTTCCATGTCAAGCCCAGGCACAGAGGCGGGCAGTATGAAAGGATGCCAACTGTCTTCTCCCTCCGTGTCTCTGGCTCCTAGGACCATCTGATAGAATTCTAGCTAGTGTTTTGCACACACACACTCTCGGAATTGCTGTCTCACACTGCTCAGGTGTGGAGGTGGTCTGGAGGAAAGCCACAACGAGAGAAGATGAAATTCCCTTGTTCACCTGACAGCCTCACGTCACAGGGTTTGAAAACACAGTTCCCTTTCCCTCCTAGACTGACTTTTCTTTCTAAATTTCTAGTGTGGATAAGTATTATTTCCCTGCTGTCTTGCAAACCTCAACTCTGAGGTCATACTGCACAAAGACAGAGGTGACAGTCCCAGGGAAGTGTGATCCTATCGAGACCATGTGTTTCAAGCTAAAAAATGAGGACACAGAATGAATTTTGGGTAAGAGGGGGAAAAGACTCTTACTAAGAATTCATTATGCCTTAGCCATACAAACAATTGTTAGTAAATCCTCAAGTAGAACTGTGTGTGTTGTGAGTGTACAGTTTTCTGTGTGTACACAAGTGTACATGTAGAGGCCAGACATTGACTTTGAACATCTCTCCTGGCCACTCATCACATTATTTTTTGAGACAGGGTCTCTCACTGGACCATAGCTCATCAATTTAGCTAGGCTGACTGGCCAATAGGCTTCAGGGATCTTCCTATGGCTGCCCCCATCCCGCCCCTAGTGCTTAATTTTGGACACAGGGTGCCATGCCTAGCGATGGAGACCTAGACCCAGGTCGTCTTGCCTTACCAACTGAGCCATCTCCCTAGCCCTAAAATGATCTTCTAAGATGGACACAGTTAGCAATTCCATCTTTACCCTTAACTGAGGGGAACAGTGAAATGAAGACTCTGGCTTGACAGGTCTCATGTGACTCTAAAGCCCGCGGGCTCTGTCCTCAGCATACACACGATTCTATCCTTCTTTCTACACATGTATCTTAAGCACGTGGCATGGTGGTTCATTTCATCAAGAGGCAGCCTTAGCTTCCCCATCCAACGGAGTTCATAAGGGACAGCATCATGCCACTTCTACAGCCTGAGCTAGCAAGGACTTGTTGGCTTCTACTTCACTCATCAAGCCTTACCCATCATGTCGTAAGACCCACGCACACTGCTAACCTAACTTCAGTACCTGAGTGCTTGCTGACTGGCCCAACACAACAGTGAAAGGTTGAGAGGAGAAAACATCTCCAACAGGTAGAAGAAGCCTTTCAACCTTCCTGCCATGCAGAACAAGTGAAGGGGGCTTCGAGTGCCTCTCAGGCCCAGGTCCAGAGACAGCTGAGTCACATGGCTGAAGTCCTGGCTGAGGGCCGGATCACTTTGCACCTCCCCATGTAAGGGCAAAGAGAATGTTCTTAAAAAATGGGTGGTAGGAAAGTGCCCCAAAGTGTCCTTCCTCATGGGCTGGCAAATGCCGAGCCAAGAAAGGAATGGAATGGTGAAGCGGCCCTTGACACTGTTTGAATAGAGGGGAACAGCCAAGTGAGGTTAAGGCCGTCTGAGCCGGACTCCGCTCCTGCCACACAGCCAGGGCCACTTCTGATGACTAAAATAAAGAGACGAAGCAGCTAGGTTTGCTTGCAGTGTTTATGCTGCTCTGGCATTTTCTGAATTGTGCACTTTGGACGGGGAGTCTGTTTGCTTTCACTCTTGGTTATTTTTTCCACAGTGTTTGGACTCAGTCTGGGCACCTGCCATTAGAGATTATTGCCATCTGCACTTCTTGCTAGGATGGTCTCTTCTCACTGGGTTTCTTCTCCCTGTGCGCCTGGCCTTTGCAATGCCAGTGCTACTGTCTGGCCTGCTGCTGCTGGTACTGGCCACTCTGGGCTCCTGGCTCCACTGGAGTGTAGATGGATTTACCCTTTACATAGTTTGGGTCCTGTGGAATCTCCTCCATCACTCCAAACTTGGCTTCTGAGGTTCTGGGTTGCCTAAGGTACATTTGGTGTCATGGTTATCTCCACATTTCAGCATAGCTTTTCTTCCATCTTGACAGTGCTTCTCTTCCTGATGCTCCAAATGTTCAGATGCGAAACAGAGCAACTGTGTTCCAGACCCTCTTTTGTGTCATCTTATGTCCCAGATGTGAAACACAGCGACTGTGTTCCAGACCCTTTCATGTCATCTTATGGCACTGTAGAACAAGACTCCAAGAGGCACACATTCCCTAGGGGAAGCATCTTTCACTATTTACTAACGGAGTCCATGTGGTTCCAAATCTGATGCTAACTTGAAGAACACTGATATGCCATAAACGGTTTCTTTCCTGGTGGAACAGGAGCCCCGACGAGTCCTGTTTCATTGCCTTATTAGCACTAACTGGCTTTAAATCAGCCTTAGAATCTGACTCTGACATACTTCTCTAATTTGTAGGTCTTGGTCTGGCCTGTTGATCACCCTTCTTTTCTTCTACCTCCTAAAGCCCTGTGTACCACAAACTCCATCGAGGAAACCGTCTTCAAGCCCTTGCAGCCCTGGTATTACCTCTGTACTCGGACACCTATGAACTGCCAGGGCATCGGATGATGTCACGTGAGTTGCACTCTGCTTTAGGCAGCCCTTGCTGGCTTTACACCTTGTGTCTCAGCCTGGCTGTAGAGCCCCAGGTCACCCGGCCAGTGCTCAGCATACACCGAGATCTCTCTAGTACTGAAAGGTGCTATGCAGGCTGCTGGGATATCAAATGAACACAAATCTTTTCAAAGCGGATTGGTTGTGACTGGTCATTGCTGCTATTCTGTTCCCACCTACCGTGTTATATGTCAGCCTCGTACTAAGCAGGGTACAGATGAAGACTCACTTTGCCCTCCTTGGAGAGGAGGAGTCATGACTACTCATTTGCATGTGGGAGACTGAGGCACTGTGCAGCTTGCCAGGGCTGACCGTGGTGGCGTGATGAGTCTAGCCTCCCGGTGTCTGTCTCGAACTCCTGTTCCCTTCCTTTCCAATAATCAGCCCTTCTAACTCCTTCCAAATTTCATGCAAATCCTTGAAGAGTGCAAAGAAGCTTCTTTAACAGTGACCTCCCCTTCTGAAACTTTGAACTGCACCCTACTGTCCACACTGATCCCCAGCGTTTAAAAGTCTGAGGGAGAGAGGTAGCCAAGGATTTGCTAATAGGTCTGGGAATGAGACCACCGCTCTTCCCTTACTCTGCTCAGGTTCACCCTAGAGATTTGAGCCCCACCCTGCAGGCTCAACAGTAGAGGGCTTTCACTCTGACTTTCATATCCCCATATCAGCCCCCACCCACAAAGTGTCTGTAAGTCCCCACTCCAGTGGCCGGCTGGTAGCCCAGAGCTCAGGTGACCCCAGGGCTCTGACCTCAGGCTTCCAGGCTCTATTGGAACCTATGAGCCCACAGGTGGTAACAGCAAACTGCACTGAATGACCCACTGGCTCATGGGCCAAGTGGCTTGGCCTGCAGCCCCAGCCTTGACCTTTGCTGGCTCCCCCTTTCTGGGGATGTCTGAGTCATGCCAGCTTCCAGTCCTTCTTGGCATCACATGCCCAGAGCAACGAATCTGAGGCCAAAGAGAGCAAAGGGAGCAGTACCAGTGCAAGGCCAGAACACATGCTTCGGACCCAGGACAGAAGGTCAGGATGTTAGGCTCCACGCTTCTGCTTCCCTCCTGGCTCAGACAGGAGAGAACTTAACACTGGAAGGACATGCCTGGAGAAGCACGCTCTGCTGGCTTCCTTGGATGAATTCTGTCCCCCAAATTTGTATGAATAAGCTCCCCTTGTAACTAGGTTTGAAAACAGAGTCTTTGGAGAAGTAAGCAAGTTCAGGCAGGCCATGAAGGAGAGCCTTTGAGATGGGACCTGTGCCCTCAGAAGAGGAGGCACCAGAAGGTTCTCTTATGTGTGTGTTTCTTCCTACCCTCCCCACCCCAACTCCTTTCTCTCCTTGTCATATGAAGAAACAGGGAAAGGTGACAATCTATTTACCAGGACGTCCTCATCAGAAACCAGCCATTCTGACACCTTAATCTCATACTTGTGGCCCTCAGAGCTGTGACAGTCAAATTCTGTTGCATACGCCACCCATTCCATGGTGTTTTGTCATGGAGACTAAGCGGCCTAAGACACTGGCCGCTGGTTATGTACGTCCCTTTGACGCTTCTTATGATGAGCTTTGTACTTGGAAACCGAAGAGCAGATCTTGTCAGGGGCTGAAGGTGTGAGTATAGTACCAACATCTTCCTGAACTATCCATCCATGAGATTGCAGAAGGGATGCACGATCATTAAACACCTTTCTATGGGTTCCTGTATTCATGACACAGCTCTCTAGCATCAGGCCATGGTGGGCCACTGGCCAGCCTGAGCATCCCTTCTTTATATCTTTTCCTTTTCCAGTCAGATATATCATCATTCACCTGTCTGCCAACTAGAGACCTCAGGGGTTCTCAGGCCGCCTATGTCCCTTCATTGTTCCACACATACTCAATCATCAATCATGGAGCACTGGCCAGTCCCACTCCCCTGTCATCTCTCAAGGATATCTGCTCTTCATCTCCCAGCCCAATCCCATGGCATTATATGAATGAGCTGGCTGCCCAGCCTGAGCCAAATTTCCCACGCTCTTTTGAGGCCAGCAGTGGCCATGTGACTAAATCTTCATTGACAGACAGTGAGTGGAAGGAATATGGGTCATTTCAAGGTGGAAATGCGCCTTCTCCATTGACTATTCCTCCTTCTGTCCCTAGGGAGCTAAAGACTTTGCAGTCCTGAGGGAATGATAGAGCTAACTACAGAAGGAACATGGAGTCCCCAAACCCCATGTGGAAAAAGGTACCTCCAATGAGGAGCAGCCCGGCTTGACTGATACACCAACACTGAACCACCTTGGGTGTGCTGGAACCTCAGATCTTGTTAGGCAGTTAGTATTGTGTTAAATGGTAAGTACAAGGCTGCCTTGTTGCTAATGGGGGTGAACAAGCATGGTCAGCAGAGGAACAACAGGAAAAGACACATCTCCAGTCACACAAGGAGACGGGGATGCAAGACAGAAGTTTTCATCATCTCCTAACACAGGGTGTAAGATAGGGACCACAAGGTGAGCCCTCTCTGCAGACCACCCTTATTCATCCCTGACTAAAGTCTGTTTCAAAACCTCTTCTATGTTTATTTCTCCTTTTAGAATCTAAGGCAAATTAAACCTCAGGCCCCCATGGCTAGAAAATCCTACCTTTTTTTGATCCCTAACAAAGCAACTCCCCGTGGACCCAGACAAAGTTTCAGACTAGAAATCAAGGGACTTTAGGCTGCGAGTCTGGCAAAGGGCAGCTCTTGAGGTCAATACTGCTGGGGTTGGAGGACATGGAGACACAGGGCAGAGGCCAGCCAAGAGGAAAGAGCCAGGAATATTCTCTGGATCCTGCCAAGGCTCAAGCAATACTATTCAGGACTTCTGCTAAGGTGCAAATGGGGGTGGAAGGGTCTGGGCTTTACACAAAGGACCGTCTAAGCCCCATTGTCTGCAGTCAAAGGGAAGGGGGCAGCGCTACAGCCAATCTAAGAAAGCCCCCATGAAGAAATCGTCCTCCTGACTCAATTCTAGCTGCTTGCCAACTTCTCTATGGGCTATTCCCACCTCCCCACCATCTCTCCACCCCCACCTCCCCACCCCACCACCAGCAGCCCACAGAAGCAGGGTGAATGCACAGCCGGAGTGCCTTGTTCCCTGAGTTGGGTGCACTGGAGTCCACACATGACAGTGGAATTCATTCCATCCCAGGTTACATAATCACCCAGCTACAGCCAAGGTCTGAACCGATGATTAACAGAGAAAAAGCTCCAAAAGAATAAATTCCAGGGGCATTAGGCAAATGGTCCTTTTAAACAAACACTAGCTTTCGCTTTAGCACAGACATCATGTAAAGAGGCGGGGAAGAAGGCCGAAGTGGGAAGAGAAGGGACCTGTCCAAAATCACAGCACTTTCACTTTGTAGAATCCAGATTCTACGCATCCCTAAGGTCCAGGACTCTGGGCCCAGGGCAGGAAAGTTCCTCCCGATCAGCTCTGTCCAATACCACATTGTCTGTCCACCAGTGCCTCAGGGCCCACCCACAGACCTGTAAGGAGGACAGCTGCCCTTGGTGATAGACCCAGGAGAACCTCCCAAGCCCAGGCCGGTGCCAAAGAACAGGGTGGGTATCTCTTGGAAAGTATCCGGATTGCTGGTCACACCATAGTTCTAAGCAGAACTGGGCTGCTGTGGCCACAGCTCAACAGTCAAGCTTGACTACAGGCTCACATAAGGACAATACATCTTTAGAATGCGTCCTGAAAGACCAGGAACCAGTAAGCAGAAGAGAACCCAGCCCTCCTTCCTGTTGGCCCCTTCACACACACACACACCCTCACTCAGCTGGACTCCACCCTAATCCTCCACCCAGCCCTGGAATATCTTCCTCCCATCTTGTCCTCTGTCTCAGCCAGCCAGAACAGGGCCTGGGGTGGTGTGAGGACAGGCCCTGGCTCATGGGGACTGCCTAGCCAAAAACCAAGGTTCATGAAAAGATGGCCTCCTCAAAAATGAAGAAAAGCACTGACAATATCCAGGCATGGGTGGATACCTCTTTGAAGGAACAGCCACATACGTGACTGGTTACCACACCTAGACCATCTATGCACATGCACAGGAGGCCACGGAGGGTGACAAGGAGTCAGATAACAACTGTGGAGGAGGGCTGAGCCAGGAGCCAGCTCCCCAAGAGTGACTTACTTGTGCACTGAACTCGGAGGAGCCCGTGAATTCCAAGTTCGATTTTGGCCTTCCAGATGGACAAGAGGACAGAATATAGAGTATTAAATGCTGACTTGACTTATTACTTTTAAATATTGAGACTTCACCGAGTGGAATTTCATTTGTACTCTGGTATAAGTGACAGGAGTCTCTACATAGAACCTCAAATGTAGACAAGGTTGTAAGAGGCAAAGCAGGGCCATGGGAGCTGATCCTTCTCCCTATTTCACTGAGAGCAGGAAGACAGCCCAAGGGGAAAAAACTAACAAGTAGGGCCTGAACCAGCCTGAGCCCACTTGAGCATGCACACACTCCCCAGAGAGGAGAAATTTGGTCTTGTATCACAAAGGTACCCGGACCTGCTCCCCTCTGCCTGGCTAGGTGACCCCAGAGAAGGTATATGAGCCTCTGTTCTCTCATCTGTCCCTTCATGAGCTGGCAGTCACTGTCCTTCCCTCACAAATCTGCTTTGAAGACTGGCGTCAGACTGAGGCACAGTAAGTTCTCCTAAAATGATCATCATCACGCCTTGGCTTCATCATGGAAATTTTAGCATGCAAACACTGTGCTGGGTGCCTTGCAGGAATTAGTGACTGGAAGGTGGGGTGGATAGATGGGATTAGTGGATGAGTATGTAGATGGGCAAGCAGACAGACAGATGGACAGACAATGGGCAGGTGGACAAGTTCTTGAATGCACATCCCAAAGTACACAGCCCTCAGAAACTGCCCATCTGGTACCGATTCACCCAGCTCTGCCCCTTGAAGTGAACCTCAAATGCCACAACACAAACTCCGTTTGTCTTTCAGAAAGAAAAACAGAAACAAAAGCCTTGGCACTCATTCCTGGAGCTGGGACTTGATTTCACACTTTTAAAGTAGTTCCCTGAGCTCACAGCAAGGGACAAAGCTCAGCTCCAGAAGACAAGTCTTGGGGCTCTCTGTCCTGAGAGTCTCAAAGACACATCATGGCCTGGGGTCTACTCTGGAGCACAGCTGTTTTTTAGTTGTAGGAATTGTTGATTTAATGGAGGCTTGAATTTTGGTCGTTGACATTTAAATGCAGAATGATAAAATAAATATGCTGCCTGTCCTGATACATAATGTCATATATGTTAAGGGATCAATTAATAAATCAGCTTCCACCCAAGGTGCCACCATGGATGAAGAAACTGTGCCACTAAGAAAACACATGGGTACCACAGCTCCTGTTCCTGCATGCCCTCAGCCTTATAGTAATTCATTCCACATTGCCCTAGACTCTGGGGGAGGGCCTGCGAATGGGTGTAGCTTGGGGATGGAAAGGGAGTAAGAGAATTGAGTGTCACAAACAGCATGTGTGAGGCAACAGAAAATGCTCCACTCAACACCCCTAGAGAGCTCAGCCAGCCATTTCCTTGGAGGGTCACAGAAGCAACAGTCAGACGTACAGCAAGTTCACAGGCCACCCAGGCTGCCAGCCACTGATTAAAATCCGGTAGTATTCTCAAGTGTATTGACTATGCTCCAAAGTTGCTTTCCCCTGTCTCAGTCACTGATCTATGACCAAGGCAGCTCTTACAAGGAAAGAATTTAGTTGGGGGCTTGCTTACAGTTTTCGGAATTTAGTCCATTGTCATCATGGGAGGCAGCGTGGGGGGAGGGAGCATGGAGGAGGGAGCGTGGGGGAGGCAGCGTGGGGGAGGGAGGGGGGGGAGGCAGCTTGGGGGGAGGGAGGGGGGGAGGCAGCTTGGGGGGAGGGAGCGTGGGGGAGGGAGCGTGGGGGAGGCAGCGTGGGGGAGGGAGGGGGGGAGGCAGCGTGGGGGAGGCAGCGTGGGGGAGGGAGGGGGGGAGGCAGCGTGGGGGAGGCAGCGTGGGGGAGGGAGGGGGGGAGGCAGCGTGGGGGAGGCAGCGTGGGGGAGGGAGGGGGGGAGGCAGCGTGGGGGAGGCAGCGTGGGGGAGGGAGTGTGGGGGAGGGAGCGTGGGGGGAGGGAGTGTGGGGGAGGGAGTGTGGAGGAGGAAGCGTGGGGGAGGCAGCGTGGGGGAGGGAGTGTGGGCACAAGCATGCATGGTGCTAGAGGAGTAGCTAAGAGCTCCATCCAGATCCATAGGCAGAGTGATGGTTTAACAAAAAACAGCCCCCAAAGGGAGGGGCACTATTAGGAGGTGTGATCCTGTTGGAGGAAGTGTGTCACTGTGAAGGTGGGCTTTGAGGGCTCAGATATGCTTAAGCCACACCCACGGAGTCAGACCACTTCCTGTTGCCTGTAAGATGTAGGACTCTCAGCTCCTTCTCCAGCACCCTGTCTACCTGTGTGCCCCATGTCCCACCATGATGATAACGGACTGAACTCTAAACTGTAAGCTGCCAGGTCAATGAAATGTTTTCCTTGTAAGAGTTGCCGCGGTCATGGTGTCTCTTCACAGCAATAGAAACTCTAAGACACACACACACACACACAGAGAGAGAGAGAGAGAGAGAGAGAGAGAGAGAGAGAGAGAGAGAGAGAGAGAGAGAGAGAGAGAGACTGGGTCTGGCACAGCCCTTAAAGCCTCAAAGCCCACCCCCAGTGATGCGCTTCCTCCAACCAGGCCGTACTGCCCAATCTTCTAATCCTATCTGATAGTTCCATTCTTATTCAACCCCCGCCCTGCACAGTCCTCAGAACACAAGCACAGTGCATTTGATAGCGAAGCTACAAAACCATCTGGTTTCAGAGTAATTAGATATTTTCTAGCCATAGGAAACACATTCTTTTTTTTTTTATTATTATTATTGTGCATTAGTGTTTTGCCATGAAAAATTTTGGGTCCCCAGAACTCGAGTTACGGACAGCTGTGAGCTGACATGTGGGTGCTGGGAGTTGAACCCAGGTCCTCTGGAAAGGCAACCAGTGCTCTTAACCACCAAGCCATCTCTCCAGCTCAGGAAACACATTCTTAAAGGGAAACTTCGTGACTTGGAGGAAAGAACCAGACATTTTAGGGACAATAGGGTGCTGTTCTCCAGAGAGAGAGCAGGTGACATTCCCTTTGACTAGGTTTGCTAGAACTGTAGGAAAAACAAAACAAAAAAACAAAAACCTAAAACCACCCTCCTCAGGGCATCCTAGAAACACCTCTTACAGGATCTAGGCACCGGGTGAGCTGAATGATAAAGAGAATCTTGCCAAGAAGTCATGCAGTGTCTTTCAAAAGTGGGCTGTTTGCTTGCAGCTTTCATGTTCATGTGTGTGTTTCTACATTTATATGTGTGTACATATATGTTTATCTGAGTATGCATATGCAAACACAGATCACATACATGCCATCACTAAAGCATCTAAGAACAACCTGCTGGCACTATTCTTGTCATTCATTTCTGGGAGGACAATGCATCAGCACAGGCAGTCCTGGGCCGGTACAAGCCTGGACAGGAAATGCAGTAACATGAGACAAAATAGGTAAAACCCCAGCAAAGCGTAGCTTTTTGTAGGGCCCTTGTGACCATCGTCATCCCTGTTCTCACTGGATTTCTCCCTGGGCAACAGTCCAGAATGTGTAAGAATCATTAGCCAGGCCAGTGTACTCCCCACACAGGAGAAACATGAATACCCAGGATGCAGGTTCTTCTGAGGCCAACCTCAGGCCTGAGGAATGTGAATTTTTAACAAAATATTATCTTCATGACGGAAGTGTGGGAAATCCTCCAATGGATCTCAAACTCATTCAGGAAATTAAAATTTGAGAGGCCATTATGTCCTTCTTAAACAAAACAAAACCACAAATGTATGGCTCTGTTGAGTCGCACAAGTGAGTGACTACAACCTCCCAAGTGTAGTGAGGCAATTGGTACCAGAAGGTTCTACCCAGAGTTTCTTATGCACTGAGACCTTTTAAGCTGCCCCCACCCCCAGTTCTGTCCTTGGCATGTGACAGACACACATCTGGAAAACGAGCTTCCTATAATTAACACAGAAAACACTTAACTCGAAGGGTCATCTCCCCCGATTGTCCAAAGAGGGTTTCCAGGAAGTAACGCAAATTGTTTCTGTCTGAGTTCCTTGGTGATGAATGCATCTTCCAGGTTCTTGGGAGGGATCGTATCTGGACAAGCTCGGGGGTAAGAGGTGGGACTCCTGGTCTAATGGTTCATGAGGTATCCAGGCTCCATGAAACAAGTGTTTGCTGGCGCAGAGGCCAGAGAAGGAAATCAAGATCTGACTGGCTGGTCAGTGGCAAAGTGTCTCTGGTAAAAGAGACTAAGGTGGGCTCACTGAAGGGACTATTTACAGGAGAGGAGAGGGGTTTACAGAGAGAGCCCCGTGGCAAAGCATTCTGGGTAGAACAGCTGTGGGGGCACCACCATACAAGGTCTGAAGCAAGGGAGGGCGCCATCCAATATACACACAAATGGAAAAAGCAAAGAACTTCCATCGTAAAGCAAGCTGTCATGAAAAGCAGAGAAACAAGAACGTGATGGGCCAACCGGCCAAATGTCCGTTCTATTAGACACAAACCACAAAGTTGGTTCTGAGCTTCCCCGGACCTAGTACAAAGATAGATACAGGAGTCATGTCACAAGTAAGCTTCAACAGATTGGCCTATGGGCATGTCTGTGGAAGATCTCCTCACAAAAAGTGTGGGTTGCCATTTCCTGGTTTGGGGCCCTAGACTGTCTAAGGGTAGAGAAAGTAGAGTACTGAGCATGTACACATGCATTTCTCTTGATCTTGACTGTGGATTGACCAACTGTTTCGAGTGTCCGTCCCCTTGACTTCTGTATGTCTGCTTGGTTTCCTCCACAATGATGGACAATAACCTGAGATTTCAAGATAAACACTTTTTCCCCTAAGTTGCTTTTTGTCAAGGTATTTTATCATCACAACAGAAACGAAATAAGAATAATATTGTAATAGCAAGAGGTTTGATATCACCCTGACCCAAGAGTTGGGGAATGCTAACACTGTGACATTTGCAAGCACAGGGTTTTCTTGGCTTACAATGTATCTACATTCATGAATCCATTAGGTTGGAAATGTCTTGAGTTGAAAAATCATTCAATATACCTAGCCCAATGAGCATCCTAACTTTGCTACACAGAACCCTTTCAGAGCCCTGGTTGTTCTGAGCCACGGTGTTGTGGTCGAGTGGCTGTCTTCTGGCTTACTATGGCTGTCCGGCACCAGGAGAGAGTATCACACCCTATGTCACTGGCTCAGGAAAGACTCAACACTCCAGGTCTGAATACTGAATTGTATCACAGAAAGGTGAAAAACTGTCTGTCACAGGTCCATCCCATCGATATAGGAGCCTTGGGGCTGCTTTTCTTGTCAGTTACAGAACAGAAAGATGACATTGTCCCTGATGAGAAATGGGGCAATGAAGATCCCCACAGCCCCTCAGTCTTAGGGAAGTCATACTGTTTATCCTTCAGCTAGACATTATTTCCCCATCCTAAAAAAGTCCCGAATAACCAGGTCATCAATTTTCAGAGAAGCAGGCCTCCCTCCACAGGTACCAGAGATGAACCAACCTATCACCAGGATGTCTGCATCCCACCAGTCAGGGACCCCGCTAGTGACTCTTCCATCTCCCAAAAGCAGGTTTCGAGTGGGTCATGAGAGGGCAGGGTGGGAGCAGAAACTCAGGATTCTGAGTGCATCCAGCCATCTTCCTCCCCTCCAAACCAATCCCTATTTGGAAATGTTTGCAATCCCCTCTTAAACAAGACTGATGACCTCAGGGCCAGAGAAATAAAACCCCCGCCTGTCTCGACTCAACAGGTTCTCCGACAAGCTAAACACAGCTGTACTTCAGTGGCTATTTTTAGACACTATAAATTCTGGCTCTTTCTCTTTGAAATATTCTTTACCGATTTGCCAAAGACTTTTATCTCACTTCTGACTCAGTGACAATGATTTCGTAAGTACGAATGGCACTTGTCACTGCTATGGCCATTATCTGAGGAATACTTGCACAAAACACATGCGGCCCCGTTTCTTCCTCCTGGGAGGAGAGGCCCCTTGACGTTGATTTCAGGGTCTGAATTATGAACAGGAAGAGAAGCTGCCACCAAACTGACTTAAAAAAAAAAAAAAAGGCAGGGGCTGGAGAGATGGCTCAGAGGTTAAGAGCACTGACTGCTCTTCCAGAGGTCCTGAGTTCAATTCCCAGCACCCACATGGTGGCTCACAACCATCTGTAATGAGATCTGGCACCCTCTCCTGCCTACATAATAAATAAATAAATAAATAAATAAATAAATAAATAAATAAATAAATAAATAAATAAAAAAAGGCAGGTGCTGGAGAGATGGCTCAGTACTAACTGCTCTTGCAGAGGACCGGAGTTTGGTTCCCAGCACTCATTTCTCCCAACCGTTAGTAACTCCAGTTCCAGAAGATCTGATGCCTTCTTCTGAGCTTTGCAGGCACAGCATGCATGTAGTACGTAGATATACATGCAGGCAAAAATCTCATATGCATTATATGTGTGTATGTATGTATGTTTATGTTTTTTAAAGGACATAGACACCACCTACACCCACACCCACTCACCACCCCACCCCCCACCCCCAACCCCCCACGCCACTCTGCCCCAGCCAGGTGGTGGTAGTTGCACATGCCTTTAATCCTAGCACTCAGGAGGCAGAGGCAGGCAGATCTCTGAGTTTGAGGCCAGCCTGGTCTACAGAGCGAGTTATAGGACTGCCAGGCTACACAGAGAAACCCTGTCTTGAAAAAAAAAACCCTAAAAAAAGAAGAAAGGAAGGAAGGAAGGAAGGAAGGAAGGAAGGAAGGAAGGAAGGAAGGAAGGAAGGAAGTTCTCTAAGACAATGTTTCTCCAAGAGACTCAGAACCCTGACTTCTGGGTCACCCTTCCTGAGATGTAATCAACTGTAGTTCCTTGGAGATCTGTGGCTGTGAGCATAGTGATGTCTCTAGAGAACCTAGATTTTGACAGGCTTCTCTGATCCCAAAACTCACCTGAAAGCCTCCTCCACAGAGGCTTTCCTCAGTTTACCTCTCTCTTAACACATTCCTGTAATTATGTTCAGGGCTTTAAGCAGGTGAACATTACAAGTCCCAAAACCTTACTGAACACGATTCTGGAAGCTGCCATCTAAATGGGGTAGATGGCTGGAGCATAAGACCTTCAAAGCAAGAGCCACAGTGGGACGTGGCCCCTTCCCCTGCGTTAAGCATCTAGCAGAGACTGACCACATCCCTCTTGTCCCAGACACTGCTGTGCAGCAGCCAACACTCTGTGGGTGTCACCCATGAGCACAGATGTCTCTCACAGTTAGCTCTCAGGCAGTACCATCACCTTACATACTCAGCACCAAGCCTGGGATGTGTGCTGATCGATCTATCCTTTGTCTTCCCTGTTCCATGTCAGCTACCCCTGCTGATCTTACCTTCAAAAAGTGCCCCCAACCCATCTGCATCCTCTGTCTCCACTGTGACCACGGTGGCCCAGCCACCTTGCCCAGTGTCTTCACATCCTAACTGTGCTGTCTGCTTCCACCCCTGCCCCTACCCCAAACCATAGAGACAGAGGGACCTAAAAACACCCACGCCTAAGTAGCCAGCAGCTTCCTGTGGTACCAAACAACACAACACGGTCTGTTCTCATCGAACTCAAGGGATTTTCTTTTTGAGTTACTTCATCTAACCTTTGCTGAAACTCCTTGAGTCAGAAGTTAACAGAGTTTACAGGTGAGGTTCTGGAGCTTTGGAGAAGTAAAGCACCTTGTTCAGGGTCACATGACTAGCTAGTAACAGTAGAGCTAAAACTGGACACTCACAGTTTTTAAACACTCAAGTCCAAGCTCTTTTGACCCGACCTCCTAACTGACTCTTCAGGGTCAAACCCAGAAATACAGCAGGGAATTCCCCCAGATGCATAGCTCATGTATTTCTAAAGGTTAGAGCCTGAGTTGTGTGTGGGGCAGCAGGACAGCGCATCCAGGAGCACATTCCAGAATAAAAAACAAGGAAGAGACCCAATAAAACCTATGATCAATATGGGAACAGAATTACATGTGCTGGCTAGTTTTTATGTCAACTTGGCACAGGCTGGAGTCATTTGAGAAGAGGGAACCTCAATTGAGAAAATGCCCCTATGATTGGCCTGTGGGTAAGTCTCTGGAGCATTCTCTTGACTGGCAACTGATGTGGGTGGTGCCACCCCTGGTCACATGGTCCTGGGTGCTGTAAGAAAGCTGCCTGAGCAAGCCTGTAAGCAGCGCTCCTCTATGGCTGGGCACTTTCTGCCACCGGGCCCTGACCTTCGGGACTTCCTGCAGTGAGGGACTGTGATGTGAAAGTGTAAGTTCAAACAAACCCTTTCCTCCTCAAAAGTTGTCACTGGTCATTTTGTTTTATCACAGCAAAAGAAACCCTAGCCAAGACGCACACAGTGGCAAGCCTTGGCCTCAGCTCTGTTCTGCTTCCATGCCAGAGGGCTGGACCAGCAGCCATTTCCCTCTTCCTAGGAGATATTTACATCGCCTCTCTGGAGATGAAAAGGACAAAGTGAATCAGCTGGCCCCATGTTAGGGCTCACCAAAGATACTTTCCAACCAAGGCATGGAGATGTCCAGCCCACTCAGAGTTTCCTCTCTCCGAGAGCAAGTGGCACCTACCCTGCCTGATTCCACTCACTGGCAGTTTCCTGTGGTGGAACATTCATTTATGCAAACAGATTTCCAGGAGACTTCCCAGCCTTTTTACAAACACAGGTCCTCATGTGAGTGTCCTCAGACACCTCTGTCTCTCTGCATCATTAAACTCAAACAAAACAGGGGAAAATGTTTTCCTTTTGTCCATAAAGATCTCTGCTTCGCATCAGACTGATCCGATTCAGCCCTCTGTCTTGCTTTTTCAAACATCTGGAATCAGGTTGTAAAAGCTCGTAGGTGCCAATAACTACTCATTTTCATGACCTAGAATTAGTTTTCCAGTTTTATGGAAAACTCGTGGAACATTTAGCATTAACAACGAATTAGATGATTGTGTACAAGCCCTCTGGAAGTAAATTATTCAAAAGCATTTAACAAGAAAACACTTAGAACTGTAGACTCATTAAAGGGGAGCTGGGCAGGCAGGGAGGGGCTGAGCCCAAGTCACTTAACAATAACGTCATATGTTGGTGCAAAGAGGAGGGAGGGGATAAGCCTGGGGCTTCCGAGCAGCCCAGGGTCTGATAGGAGGGTTAGATATTGCATAATGGCTAGAGCACTTTAGGGCAGTCAGCAGAGGGTAACTGTTCACATGTTGGGTGGGTGTGTCACCTAAGGCAGGCTGTGGCAGACCGCTGTCTGCCTGGCCAGCAGCCTCTCTCGGCTATTCTCTTTTAGCTGAACTTGACTTTATTCTGGCCTGCAACTGGCCTGCAGCAAAGGGCAGCACTTCCTAGTTAGTCTCCCTGGAAGTAGCAGTCAATAAACAGAAGCAGAAGCCAGCGGCTGAAGCTTCCGAGAAAGGAAGAGACATGAGCGGGAGATGAGCTTGTAGGTGCCTTTACCTCTTCCTAACCGCTATTTGGGTATGCAGGCTGGAGCCTGAACAACAGGCTGACAGCTGAGGTGGCTTTCAGGCTGGAAGCCCTAGTCTGAGAGGTGCATGGAGAGAAGGTTCCTTCATTCCTTTATGACTGTAAAGTCCCTAACCTGAGTCCCGAATGACTTCCACGTGAGAACACCTTCTCCCATCCTAATATTTCTTATTTGGGTTTTCTGCTACCCGTGACTAACTTAGCATCACTGAACGGGTAATGGCAGCCCGCAGTCAGTGAGTGAGACATCACAAGGACAGGCAGGTGACAGCACTAAGCCGGGACTGTGCAGCTGCTGGGGAAGGCTGTGGCCAGATATCAGAGCTTCTCAGAATGCCTAATGGGAGGGATGGGAAACTCAGTGATGGTGGAAAGGGGTGAGACATGACCAGGTCTCCTACCTTGACAAGATCTGGCTCCACTTATCGGTCACCAATCACACTCGCTCCTCACCTTTCAGTCTGTAGCCCCCTTCTCATCCCTCAGGCTGACTGTAGGAGTAATAGCAAATCTCCTTTGCCTCCCCTCTCCCTTCACACCATGATGAGGCTTTTCCTTGGTGGTGGTGGTGCACATTTTTACTCCCAGCACCTGGGAGGCAGAAGCAGGTGCAGCTCTGTGAGTTCAAAGCCAGCCTGGTCTACATAGAGTTCCAGAACAGCCAGAGCTACATAGTGAGACTCTATCTCAAAAACCAGGAGAGAGAGAGAAGAAAGAGAGAGAGAGAGAGAGAGAGAGAGAGAGAGAGAGAGAGAGAGAGAGAGAGAGTGATTCTTAGCACAATAAGATAGTAGATGATGGCAAGCAGGCCTCTTTTCTCTCTCTGTCTCTCTAACTGTAGGCCAGGAAACCAAAGGGATAGTCTCTCATGAAATGTAACCAAAGAGACATATCCCAGGCTAATGTGGAAGGACCATTATGTTATGGTCATACCATAGGGCGCCGAGGATAGGCATCAGGAAGAAACATCTAGCCCAATCTGGGGAAGAACCACTGTGACCTACCTTGAAAATTCACCCAAAAATAGACTGGTCTTGACTTTCCCACCAAAATGCAGCCTGTGCCTCTGAGGAGGCCGGCCCTTTTAAAGGCGACAGCTTCCCTCCCTTTCCCCACTCTGGCCCACAACGTATGTCATTCCTTATAAAATGAGCTCACCCAAAGTTTCCTACTGAGCAACGAAAATTTAGCAACACTAAGCAGTACATTCAAAAATCCCGAAATCAAACCCACCCCCGCCACCCACACAGGAAATGCGACTTTTTTTTAAAAGCAGAAGGAAAAGCAGGAGTCAGTGTGGCCTCCCGCAACAGAACACTTTTTCATCTCTCTGCTACCCCCCACCAATTCTTCCTAGAACTAAAAATTCCAAATGTACTTCCTCATTAGAAACCATGTTTGGATTTGAGATGAAATATCCAGAATTCTTTAAAACTATATTGTTTTTACAAAGTAAACAATGGCCCCAGGGAAAAGGATAGCAGATCTCCCCCCCACACACACACACACACGCCTGATACAACATAAAGAGGAGAGCACAAGGTAACAGTGAAGCCCTTTGGGAATAAGGGAGAAGACGAGGATCACTGAGGACCCTGTTCACACTCTAAGTCACGGTCTTTGGCAAGTGAGAATGTCTCCAAAAGCCTTCTTAGATCTTACACGGTCCACACACTGATTCACTGTCCTCATGAAAACCTTACCAAGCTTCCCAGAGTGACAATGGGAGGCTTGGTTCATTGTTCCTCTTGTGCGCAACTTAATTAAAAACAAAATGAAATAGATTATTCTGGAAAAGCTACTAATGAGATGAGACTTGTTTCTGTCGCTTGTTTTTCTTGTCCACCTGGCAGAGGCAACTTAAGGGGGAGCATTTTGACTCATGGTTTTCAGAAGGCGGGTATCAGTCCATGGCGGTTGGGGAAAGGCATGGGAGCTAGGGTGTTGGGAGCGTGTGGTGTCGCTTGCTCACATCTCTGTAGATCAGGAACCAGAAACTGGCACTTGGCTCGCACTTTCCAGCCACCCACATCTACTGGCTCAGCCATCATCCCCAAGATTCCACATGTCCGCCAGAGCAGCACCACCAGCTGGGGACCATGTATGCAAATGCATGAACCTGTGGGGTCACTTCACAGTCACACACTGTTGACCCCAAGCCAAAGAAGTCACTGAGAAGGACTTGTCTCTGCAGCCACCATCCTTGCGACTTCTCGGTGCCTTCTAAGGGATGTTTTAGAAATACAAGCGAAGGTGGATGGGAAACCCTATGGATGATAAGTGGAAAGCAGAGGTAGCTGGCTTTAGTGTGGGTCCTGGAGCTTTGTGTGGCCACACCTCATGGGGCTGTCTCCAGGGAGCCCAGTGCACCCTTCGCTCTGAAGATCTCCCAAAGGCCCGCTGTTCTTACATCTGCATAGGGTCTGGAACAGCACTCTTGATTAGCTGAGGCCAAAGAGCATCACTGAGGTTTTATAATAGCAGACACCACGTATCCCGCCAGACTCCTTTGAAGCAGTGCCGTCCAGCTGGGTGTTCGGCCACATGCAATGAGCAGTATGGCTGACACATCAGAGAAACAGAACCTAGGGATGGCACTGTCCACCGAGATGAGGTGCTAGTGTCAGCCTGTGCGGGGTTAACCACAGGCATCTCACAGTCCAGGTTCCTTAGCTCAAGGCCAGAATGCAGCCGTGACTGTATCACTTCCATTTCAGAGCTGTCTCCACAGGGATGGTGGCTGGAGCTCATGTGCTTGCCTTCCACGGTGTTCCCAAACAATTCCAGGTAGATTTCCCCCTAACTCGGTAGAAAGTCACCTGGCTTGCCTCACAGTGGCATAAATGAAAATTTCTCATGACAAAATCAAGGACTTCATGTTTAAGTGCCACTTGGTAACAAGCCTGGCTTGATCTCGTGAATGGGAAGAATCAGGATTTCTCATTCAGAGTGCACCTGCATGAGGCTCACCATGAACAGGTAAGTGGCAATCTCAAGCCAAGGTCAAACACCTTGGGAGAACTTGGCTCCCAGCCCTGTCTGCTCAGCTACCAAAGGCTCAAGGCACACCATGCCAAAGCCACCTGTGTCTTCCCTGAGGATGAGCATTTGGGGACAATCATGGAACTTGTGTTGCTGGAGACCAGCCAGTAGCCCCCAGGACAGACACTCCACAAACAGCAGCAGAACCGAGGCTCCGGTGGACCTGGGATTGGGCCGTGAACTTCACTGGGTTTATGGCCGACTCTTTGTCCCTTCTGAGGTTTTGTCCCTTGAGAAAGATTTTTCAGATGGCTTCAAATTCCCCTCAAAATTCAATTATGAAATGAACTATCATCAGAAGAATAAATCCTTGGGGGTTTATGACTAGTTTCCACAGTGCTCAGCACACTCTTAAAACTGCCTGATTTGGGGCAAGTAAATGCACAGGGGTGGGATTATCCAACAGCCATGTTTTATCAGTCATCCTTTTACTACCCCGCTCTCTCTTACACACACACACACACACACACACACACACACACACACACACACACACACTGTGCAGGGGAACACTCAATTGTATTCCACAGGTTCCTGGGTTGGGGTTAAAGTGGGCTTATGTCCTATAGCTCAGTGCTTTCTGCTTAGCAAACCTTGGGCAAAGTCACTGTTCTGGGCCTGTTTCCTGGTGGGTGCATGGCAGTATGAACTTTACAGAATAAAGAGTAAGAGAAACAACTTGGGTAAAGAGGTGAGAATGTGCCTGTGTATAATAATCATTCAATAAATATTAGTCATCATCAATATTTTTTCAAAAATCTTACCTCTATTTACCACTAAATAGGCAATGGAAGGGCAAGGTGCCCAGAGAGATGGCTGGGGTTAGAGCACTTACTGCTCCTGCAGAGGTCTCGGGTTCAGTTCCCGGCACCCACAAAAGGTGGCTTACAACCCCTATAACTCCATTTCCAGGGGATCTTATGCCCCCTTCTGGCCTCTACAGGCATCTGCACTCACACAGGACATATAAACCCACACAAACACACACACAAACACATAAATAAAATAAAGTAAATAAAACTCAAAGTCTGTTACACCAATAGGAATGTACACGCCAGTGGCATGGGGCCCCAGTACCATGAGTGCCAAGCAGTCTATGACTGCCTACATCTCCTTGCAACTGACATTCTTCTCTCTGATGGCCAGACTTCAAAATCCAACTGTATACCGCTGTCCTCTGTTCCCTTCATCATCCTTGGCTTAGGACCTGTTCAGGAAAACTGCCTCAAGAAAATACTCTATGCATAGACCAAAAGGACCCTTGAAGGTAATTCCAGAGCAAGGTCTTCTAGAAAGTTCTGAGGATGTGTTCCACCTCCAGAAGCCTGGGTTCAGATCCTATGTGGACCCACTCCCAATGTGACCTCCAGTCTGCACCACCCAGAAGGGTCCATCCCCCTCCCACGAGAGCTCAGCTGCGGAGCTGTGACCTTGCACTCCAGGGGTTTGCGGTTATACTCCCCACACTGATGGAAACGTCAGGGAACTGATTTTCCTAAGGTTCAAGAAGTCAACTATGGGGCTAAGAGGTGGCAACTCAGGAAGTTTAGGAAAGGTGAACTTGTCCCCACGGGAGTTCCGCAGCTTCACAGCTTACTGGTTAAAACCTCAAGTTTTAATTTCAGATTGGATCTTAATGGAACAACCTTTGGCTGCAAGGCTTCCATGAATATGGAACAACAGGAAAGAATAATAGGGAAAAGACAGCCAAGGTGACTCTCGGGACTAATAGTATGTTACACCACACTTGATCCTACCTCCAAGGGCAAAAGGCAGAGGGATTTTGTTCTCTTCTTAACCTGGAGCTTCTCCAACCATTATTTAAAGTTAGACACTCTTAGAACATGGGGAGGATTTAAAAATAGAAGTGAGCTTACTTTGGGAGGGGCGTGGTAAGTGAGCAGGAAACACAGCCCCGCCCATTGTAGGAGAAACGCTTGCTCTATGAAGATTAATAGAACCGAAAATAAACTTGACATCAACATGAAGCAAACTTTCACAGCCCATCTTCTCCGGGTGCTAACTTCTTTTCTTCTCATCTGACTTAAATATAAGAAAGGCAGGACACTGAACAGAACTCTCCACTTTTAGATAGTGTGTGGAACTTTGTAGGGCTTGCACTAAGTAGAAATAATAAGGTCGGATTTTCAAATATACTGTTGAGTCCTGAGCCTTCTGTGTGAAGTCACTGTCCCAAAGGAGTCTACCTTGCATGTCCTGTTCCCTCTGACTGGCTCAGAGTTGGGCAGAGTACCTCTCTGTGGGAGATGGCCCCAGTAACCCCCAGTGTCATCTGCCTCCTCACTATATCCCGACTGCCTCGGCCTCCCCCTCCCAGGATCTTCAACTCCGGCTTCCTGGATCCACATCACATACAAAGCTTATATAGACATGTGCTCTCTTCCTTAATATCTGCCTTCTTGCAACTTGACTTTGACATTGCTTCACTGACTGGTGATATCGGCTTGCATTTGCCTTAAACTTGGGCCATTTGTGAATCCTCTAAGCACCGAGGCAGAGTTCTCTGACTTTGGGACTAGATCATACAGGCACTGTAATATACTTCCTCCCTGTTCTGTGAGGCACTCACTGCCATGCCCCCAAGAATCCCAAAACAGTCCCTGCAGAGGGTCCACATTGAGAGGCTGGCATCCCACCTGAGGTCCCTGCCCCTGCTAGATATGTGAGTGAAGATGCCTAGGTAATTCTAGCCCTGTGGTCAGATCTCTCCAGCCGATGTACCTAACATCATGAAATCCTACATGCCGTCCTTCTTGACCACTTTATGTTACCTGCAGATTCTACCAGCAAACTAAAACGGTTGTTTCACATGTCCAAATTTTGAGGCTGTTGGGGCTGGAGAGATGACTCAGTTGTTAGGGGAGTTTCCTAATCTTGCAGAGAACCCAAGTTCACTTCCTGGCATCCACATTGGGTGACTTACAACTTCCTGTAACTCCAGCTCCATGGCATCTGGCACCCTCTTCAGGCTTCTACAGGTACCCACATACATGTGCACATATTAACAGACATACACACATAATGAAAAAAAATGTTAAAATGAAGGTATCAGAGTTAGAGCAACAGAGACACCATCCTTCAGTGAAAAGAATTTGAGTGAGAACCCAAAGAGGCAAGCCAGCCAAGTGGTTAATGCACACTAGGAAGATCATTTCCAAAGCAGACAAGGTTAAATCCCAGCTTTGTGGTTAGCTGCCTATGGAGTCTAGACCAGTCACTTCTCAAAGGTGTCACTATCCAACTGAAAATGTGACTTAAGGGACTCTAGTAAGATCACCCTGAGGTTTAAACAAGACACAACACATGAAGACATTTTGAAAGGAGCTTGACATAAAGTCATCATGTGAGAAATCTTGCCAAGCCATACATATCTTCATTCTGGACATGATTTATGTCTCCATAATCCATCATAAAGACCAGAAAATTAGAATGAGAAGCAATGATTAAAGCAGGAACAAGTAAAACAAAACAAATGTGAGAAAGCTTCCAGATTTTCCAAATATCAACAAGGTGTTTGAAGCACCCGCAGACGGCCATGTGCAAGGCAAAGACAAGCAGAACTCACCAGCTTCTGGAGGAACGTCCAAGTCAAGTCCCCTGTTTACTCCTCCCAGCAAACAAACCTCAAATACACGAATTGAGCTGGGTCATTCTCTTAACTACCTGTTATCAGGAGTCCCTGGAGATTTCTTGAGGGTAAAATGTGAACATGCCATTACCTCATTTTCTATCTAATCATTGGAAACTCAGAAAGCATTCTTAGTAATAACTTGATAAAATTCTGAGACATCCAATAGGTCATCAAAACCCTGTAGTTTTGATGGCAGGTAGTTCAGGCCTGTCTGCCACCCTATCTTTAAACAAGAATGCAGCATTATAACTTCCTTCTAAACTTCTAAGACTAAAGGACAAGCAAAAGGTCAGGATGAAATGAAGCATGATGGGTCTTCAGATGGAGAGGGTGATGGTTAGTGTTGTCAGTTTGACAAAATCGAGAACTGCCTGGGAGACGGACCTTTCAGCATGTCTGTGAGGAATTATTTTGATTAGGTTGAGGTGTGAAGACTAGCACTATGGGTGTTGCCATTCCCTAGGAAGGGGATCCTGGACTGTGTGAGAGTGGAGCATTAGCATCTACACAGCCTTTGCTCTCTCTTCCTAATGATGGATTTAGTGTAACAAACTCCTTGAGCTCCTGCTGCTGTGGCTTCCCTGCCATGATGGACTGTACCTGGAACTGTGAGCTGAATAAGTGGGTTTTTGTTAAAATATTTTATCACAGTAAGTGAAAAGGACACCAAGGGAGTCTGACTGCAACAGGAACTTCTTCCTTCCATACACCCCAGCTATCCCCCATCCCACTGGGTTTCCTTCCCGGTGTCTATAAAGGTAGAGTACGAGTCCCTTGGCTGGGATCCAGACTTCCTCACAGGCCAGAGTGTGGTCTAGCATCAGGATCCCCCAGAGATGGTTTGAAATCCTATATTAGTTACTTTTCTGTTGTGATAAAACACACCAAGGCCACATATGGAAGAAAGAGTTTATTTGGGCTTATGGTTCCAGAGGGCTATGAGTCCATAATGGCGGGAGGCATGGTGGCTGGAACAGGAAGCTGAGTTCCATCCTTAATTGCAAGCTTGAAGCAGAGAGCAGAACTGGAAGGGGTACTGCTCTGAGAGCCCCGCCCCAGGGACGTGCTGTCTCCAGGAGGCTGGACCACCTGAGCCCTCTCAAACAGAACCACCACATGGGGACCACGTGTTCAAATGTCCAAGCCTACAAGGAACATGCTTATTCAAATCACTACAGATGCACTGCTGACTTATGAATAAAAACCGAGTCAGTTGGGGCCCAGAAATAGTTGTTTTAACAACTCCTGGTGTGTGTGTGTGTGTGTGTGTGTGTGTGTGTGTGTGTGTGTGTGTGTTAGAGAGAGAGAGAGAGAGAGAGAGAGAGAGAGAGAGAGAGAGAGAGATTGAGATTCTGATGCCCATGAAAATGTAAGGATCACTGGTATTAAATGAGAGTCATGGAACGCCAGGTCCTCTGTTTCCAACTATACCCAGGCAGCCTCTCTGCCATTAGACTCCCTTCTTAGCCAAGGCTCCTCTGAGTTTGCGGTTACAGGTTCAGCCATCTTGCGCAATCATCTCAATTGTATTATTGCTTCATTTCATTCCTGATCCCTAACCTAACACTGATGTAGTTTTCTATGGAGCCAGGTTCTCCACCAGTACAAGTTAGACTTTGTACCCTCTTAGCTGTTCAGATAACTTGCCTATGAGATGGGCCTTTAGTCACCCTGCATGCCTGGAGTGGGACCCTGGCCAGCAGCAGTTACAGACACCCCAAATCGTCATGAAGCCCATGGCTCCTGTCTTTGATAAGTGCCTATATTGAGGTACCTTCAATTAGTCACCTCAGATGCCAGGGCCTGGACCTCGGGTTTGTTCTTCTGTTTATAGTCAACCTGAAGTCTAAGATAGTTTCTTTTCTGAAAAAGTGGGTCATAAACGTGTGGCCCAGCGAGCCTGTTTCTTAAGCACGTGGACAACGACAGACCTACTACTCCTTGGTATTTTCTCAGCATGCAATGCAAACAGCCTCACTTGAGCCCTTCTCTGGATCACTGGATTAAGATTTTTATTTTTATTTACCTTTCATCAGTAGGGTCATAACTTGGCTTCTCTAGCATGACTCCTGAGCTGATTTTTTAAAATGTTTTCTCATCTCTCTGCTTTCTGAAGTTATTCTATGGTATCACCCCTCTTTTTCTATGATTAAGATTGAAATAAGAACCTACATATCTGTGGAATCCAAAGAAAGCTCTTAGATGTCAACATTTGGTGGAAACGTGTACATGTGCCCATTCAGCCTTACATAGGTCAACTTCAGAGGTCGAATTTTCTTTCCCAGAAATCTCCCATAATCCTTAGTTGCATTCCTAATGATATACCCCAGTGAAGTCTGACAGGTCATACCACAGGAAAACAATGGTCAAAGCTACCCTAATTTATACATTTTCAAAAATACCAAACCTCTCCATAATTAACAAGAAACTCAAAATGCAACCTGGCCTTCACCCTCCAGTTCCCATTTCACAGCTGCATCATTCCCCACTAACACCCCCAAGTGTGCTGCCCAGCTGAGATTTGATTGGTCAAGCTTTTGAGGACTTAACATGCAAGAATAGTGACAACCAGAATAGCCTACAGGACTCCAAAGCTGCCCAGCAAAGGCTGCCAAGCACTTAAGAGGTTCATCCAATTGGGTCTTTGCTACACCCAAGAGGTCATCCAAGGCTAGGGCTGGCTACACCCAGGGCAGAAATGCTGGGTTATTAGGGATCTAGGCAGCTGCTTCAGGGCATGGCAAATCCACTGACCAACCTTAACTCGGGGAGCTTGCTTCTCACAGCTGCATGATGCTAAGATGGTTTAAATTGTCTCATTGGCATGATTCAATGATACGAATCCTCAAAGCACTTTCAACAATAGCAGCATAAGTCAGATGCTTAATCTAACCCAGCTTCATGCTCAGCTATAGCTATTCCTTAGAGGCCGATAATCCATCATGCCAGTGTTTTCTAGTATCTCCTAGGCTGAACACACAAAAGCCATGCCAACGAGCTTAGCATGGAATTTCTAACTCCATCCCCAACTCCACATCTAACTCTGCCAATCTAACACACACCCCAGCCCCTCTTCTGTGCTCCAGCACTTCTTGGCCTTCTTAGGTTGGAGCCTAGGAAGGCACACATTTGGGCATTGCTTGGATCAATGTTAGATGCAAACTCTGATATTACATGTTGTGGTTTTCAAGGTATAAGGTACTCAGGAGGCATCTAGTGTATGCCTTCTCTCAGAGCCAGGAACAGGACTCCTTGGACTCATATTTGAATCTCTCAAATGACGAGAAACTTACTCTGTCAGACAGTCAGCTTCAAAGGACAAGCTGGATGCCACAAGCCACAGGCAGTGAACACAGGAAACTGTCCAGGGTAGGTCTTTCCCCTCCGTAATCAGGCTTTGCTGAAGGCTAAAACTCCTCTTAAGAACCACAGTACTGGGGCCGGGGAGATGGCTCAGAGATTAAGAGCACTTAATGGCTCTTTCAGTTCCCAGCATCTACATGGCAGCTCATAACTGTCTGCCACTCCAGTTCCAGGGATCCAATACCCTCTTCTGGCCTCCACGGGTACAACAAGCACATGGTGCACATATACACATAAAATAAAATAGATAAATCTAAAACAACAACAAACAAACAAACAAAACCAGAAAAACAACAACCTAGCACTTATCCTGCCTAGTCTTGCAAAATGAAAAAGAGCTGGAGGCATACCTGGGAGAAAATATATATGGAACATGTACATGGCCCTGGGTTCAATCTCCAGCAGCCCCATTTGAATAAATTTATAAATAAACACAAATAAGTATAGAGTATTAAACCATCATCAATGTCTTATTATTCTATGACTAGGGAACAGAGACTGAGTAAAAGATATATTAAAATTTTTGAAATGATTTTTGCAACTTATAATCATCTGCTACTTCAAAAATAAAAGTTTGCTAAAAGAAGACACAGGGCCATCAAGATGGCTCAGGAGGTAAAGGTGCTTGCCAGGCACAGGCAAGTCTGCAGACCTGACTTCACTCTCCAGAACCCACATCAAGATGGAAGAGAGATTCCACAGAGTCGTCCTCTGACCTCTACATGTCACACACACACACACAGAGAGAGAGAGAGAGAGAGAGAGAGAGAGAGAGAGAGAGAGAGAGAGAGAGAGAGAGAGAGGCGGAAACATACACAGGGAGATAATATTTTAAAAGTAGTTATAAATATATAGTTAAGTAGGAGCCAGGGCCACTGCTTCCAGGGTCTGTACCATAAAGGAATACTTTCACACAGATAGAAGGAGATGTTTTTAAGGATCTTATCTCTAAGAACTACTAAAAGATATAGTAAACTCTACCACTCAAAGGGCCCCAGTATTTCTAGATAAATGGTCTCAAAGTCATTTGCTACCTGTGATGGTCAATATTGATTGTCAACGTGACAGGCTCTAGAATGTTCACTATTGACTGTCAACGTGACAGGCTCTAGAACGTTCACTGTTGATTGTCAGTGTGACAGGCTCTAGAACCACATGAGAGGCAAACATCTGCCATGCCTGTGAGGTATCATCCCGGTTAGGTTAGTCTCTGGAGGATGACCTGTGAGGAATTATCTAGTAGGAAGACCCACCTTAACTGTAGGTGACTCCATTCTGCGGCTGGGGTCCTGGAGGAGGAACAAGCTGGCACCAGCATCCATCTCTTTGCTCTGTGTGACCAGCTGCCTTGAGTTCCTTCCTCTGTGGTTGACTGTATCCCCAAATTATATGCCAGTATAAACCTTTCTCCCCTAAGTTGCTATTGTCAGGTATTTTGTAACACTTAAGAAATACTAAGAAGAAACTAATACACTACCCAGTCATCTGAGGGTCACAGTATGGTCCCCAGGCCAGCATCGAGGTCATCTGGGAATTCCCACATGCTGGCTTGTTAGTTCCTGCTCTAAGCCTACAGAATCCAAGTCTCCAGGCATGGGACCTGTCCATCAGTTGGAGGGGAGATTTAAATACATACTTTCAACTGGAAGCATTTCTAAGTGTAAATTTCTGAGTTTCCTGGCAGGTACATACATCCACATCGCTGTGCCATCATTTCTGCTGGACCAGGGTCTCTACAGTCCATCTCCGGAGTGTCTTCTCTGTTCCCACTTATCTTCAATCTGTTTTTAAATCCCTAGGTGACTGTGTGTCCACTCCAGTGTAAGAGACACACATGTAGTTTTTACACAGTGTAGGGTCATTAGTCACATGACATCAACACTGACTGTATTTGACCCATGGTCTTGTCTTCTCACCTCCCAGTGTACAAATGTCTTGAAAATATAACTCAACTATGTGCCAGCCTCCCATGGCCCTCTCAGCCTGGGGTTGCATATCACAGGAGGCAGGATCCTACTTGGATAAGTCGACCAATCTCTAACTGGGGTCTAGGTATCACTCCAGGCTCCTACGAACTTAGGAAAGGGAGTCTAAAGGAGCCAGGAATACCAGCCATATGTAAGGTACCTTCTGGGGCATTCTGGATAAACCATCTCCATTCACCCTATCACAACCCCATGTTGTCTCCATCTCCTGGAAGCTGGGTCTCCAAGGAAGCAATATGTGTCTTAGTCTCAGGCTGTTGGGTACAGGGTTCAGTTCACATCCCAGCTCTGCCCTCACTCCCTGCAGGACAGCCTCAGCCTTTCAGGACACCAATTCCTCACACAGGTCTTTAGAAGCCCAAGCCCAGGTCCGCTTTATCTAAACACTCGAAGCTTGTGTGCGTGTGTTGAATTTTGGCCTGCATTTCTGCTCTCCTCCTGAGAGCCAGTCTTTGAGGACGTCTGTCAATCCTGTTGAGCTTTGTTCATTCCCTCTCTCATCCTTAAGTCTGGGCGTGACCACACTACTGGATGAGCCGCGGGACTCCAGCCCCCCAGAGAACTTGTACACACAAGCCATCGACAGGTGCTTGTTGAATTAAGGGACAAGTATATTTGTCTTGGTGATGTGTCATGATTTTTAAAAAGATACCCATTCATTTGGTGGTTGCGCCATAAATCTGTAATAATTGAATGACAAGGGTGGAGGAGAAAGGATCATATTTTCTTCCATTAAGATGAACAGTCAATCAAGGCCACAAAGGGCCAGACTAAATTTGGCATGAGATGTGGGCTTTCAAAGAGTCTTCTACAGTGCATAAGCCCACTGAAAATATGACAAAACAATGAACTCATCTCAAGACTGATGGAAGCCTATAAATAGCGAGACCCTAGAGGTTGTTATCCCGGCCTGCACTATCTTTATGGTCCTAACAAACATCTATGGACATGAAGTATCACTAAGTTCTTCTAGCACTGAAGTTTGAAGCTAAAAAGGAGTTTTGACATAAATAGGAGAGACCTATGAAGGCAGGAAGCCAAATTACTGAGAGAAAACTAGTCACCCTCCATCGGTGCCATCTAAATTTCAGAGTCACAAAATGTTCCATGGTCAAGTACTTAGGAAAATGAGGCATCTAATCTCCTTGGGTGTTTTGGGCTTCTAAAGCTCTGCAATCCAGAAGCCTGTTCACTATGGGTTGGGGTGTGTTAAATGCACTTTATTCTAAAATGCATCTCAATATGAAATTTTATTTCATTTTTCAATGTAAGACTTGCCACCACCTGTGGTGGCTTGAACATGAAATATTCCCTGTAGGCTGGAGTGTTACAAACTTGGTCCCCAGGTGGTGACACTATTCTGGAAGGTTGTGGAACCTCTACAAAGTCAAACATCACTGGAGGGTGGACCTGGATGTTCTATATCCCACTCTCACTTCCTGTCTGTTCTCTGCTTCCTGTTTGGCCATGACGTAAGGTGAGACACCCAGCTGCACCCTCCTGCCACCATGAAGTCACTTGTTGCCAGGCCTCCCTGACACAACACACTGTATTCCCTCCAATATCAGGACAAAGTCAGACTGTCTGCCCTTACATCAATCATCGGGCACCATGCAGGGAAAGTAACTAATGCACCATCTAGTCCTAAAATGCTGCTGAACGAGAGAACAGCCCTTGCTGTTACCAAGTGACTCGAGCAGAAGCCAAGTCTTAGCAAGGAAGACATTCCACAAAAATGATGGTCTGGTAAATGGCTGCTGTTTCACAGCCTGGCAAAAACATCGGGTGCTGTCAGCAAGCACGTCAGAAGCCAGTCCCGGATGCCCACAAGGAGTTCAGATGGGCATGGTGGACTTAGGGGACAACATTCACAACAAAAGCTGCTATCGGAGGGGATATTGGTAGCTGGAATATCAACTCAAAGTTTCAAAGAATCTGTCCACTAGAAATGATAGTCAGGTACCAAAGATGATCCCCATAGTAAGGGAGTGATACCAGACGCTGAGTGGTTAGGAGCGGAAACATGCAGCATTCTGAGAATGTGCAGTAGAAACTCCACCTTGTTCAGACTGAAGCCAGGTGTGAGCCCAGTACCACACCCACCCACCCCCTACCAGAGGGCAGCTTAAATTTAAATACAAGACTGAGACTTCATTCTGACAAACCCAAATGTACAGGGACAAGGTGAGTTTCCAGCTTCCCCTTTTTTTTTGTTTTTTCGAGACAGGGTTTCTCTGTGTAGCTTTGCACCTTTCCTGGAACTCGCTTTGGAGACCAGGCTGGCCTCGAACTCACAGAGATCCGCCTGCCTCTGCCTCCTGAGTGCTGGGATTAAAGGCATGCGCCACCACCGCCCGGCCCCAGCTTCCCCTTTAATGCCAGCCTTAAAATGGAGGTGCTCTTGGGTAACCAAATGTTCAAAGCTGACCCTTAGGTGTATGCTCCAACAGGCTGATGTCTGCCCATGATGTCAAACTATTATTTTTTCCCACAGCTGTTCAAGAATTTCTTGGATAACACACAGAAATTAACTCAAAATAGATCACTGATCTAATGTAATAGCTAGCACCGTACAACTTTTAGAAGAATATCTTAAGCATATGTTCACCGTGGACATAGTCCAACATCTTTGAACATTTATTGGGCAGTTAGTCAATGTCAATTACTCTGCTTGGTGCTGGGGAGATGGAGACAAATGAGTAATTGTGAATGCCAAACATCTTAGAGCCTTCCTAATGCTCTTTATGGCTTTATTGTTTAAAAAAAAAAGCACTCCAAATCTTGCTGAATTCATGTATATTTCTCCCCAGTACTACTATGTTACCATCCAAGTTTGTGGAATTTGGGGCTCATCAATCAATCAGGTAAGGATGTAATTTAGTGCATGCCAACTTGTCTTTAACAAGACTGATGGAAAGCTCTTTTAGTTCCCATCTGTTGCTGTGACAAATACCATGACCACAGGAAGTCCGAAGGGCAAAGGGTTTGTTTGTACTGCAGGCCACATCTACCACTGCAGAGAGAGAAGGGACAGGAACTCAAGCAGGGATGTCAAGGAGGACGGGCCTGTTTGTCATCCTACACAGTACTATCTCTGACTAGGGAGTTTACTCACAGCCAAGAAAGTGGAGCAGAAACCATGGAGCAAGGCTTCTTGCTGGTTCATGAATGAGCAGACTCATGCTTAGCTAGTTTTCTTACATCAGCCCAAGACCACTTGCCCAGGGAATGGTTCTGCCCAGAGTGGGCTGGGCCCAGTCATTAACAATCAAGACACACCTGCAGACACACCCACAGGTTAGTCTATTCTAGACAATTCCTCAATCAAGGCTCTCCTTTCAGATGACTCTAGGCTGTGTCAAATCGGCAGTTAAAGCTAATCAGCACAGAGGGTACCAAGCACACCAAAGTGTAGCCTGAAAGCACACACGTCCTTCAGGAGTGCCTCATGAACAACCATTACTGCTTCAGCCAGACGAACATACAGCTGCCAATAAAGCTGGGGAATGGGTCTAGCTGTGGTCCTGAGTGATGGAATAATACCCAATCAATTCCAGGGAACCAGCAAGCAGGAAGAAAGGGGAAATGGCCTGGCATGTTCCTGTCACAGGCATCTTTCCAACCACTGCTAACAATGAACAAGACCAGTTTAAATGAAATTCTTCTCCCTTATTTTCTTACCGAGAGGTGAGGACAAAGGAAGGAATGAATTTCAAGTAACAGGAACGGATCAATTCACTAATAGACAACACTGGTGACCCAAGGAAATCAGGATACCGGGCTTGGAGAAACAGGAAGTGGGGGTGGGTGAGCGGACAGGCCATCTGTGGCTGCTCAGGGGTACAACCAGAAGAGGGTGTGACCACATAGCTGAAGGAAGGCCTCTGGGGCTGTGGATATTATCCAACACTCGACAGGCAGCCCTTAACAATGGTATCCTTCTACAGCCAGATGGCCAAAGCTAAGAGATGTCTGCCACAGGTCTTGGCACCCCATTTATGGCTCTTCTCTGAGATGTGGAGGAACCCCAGTAGTAGAGCAGCTGCAGGCAGAGGGTCTGAGGAAAGGCATGTGCTGCAATCCCCAGGCATTGCATCCAGGTGGGGAGCATTATTTGTGGCACACAGGAAATGTTTCTGCCCTGACTTCAGCACAGGAAGTGCTCACTCGGCAATATGCTCACTTCTTCCATCCTCCCCTGGCACCCTCTAACCCTTGAGTGTGTTAAAAAGAGCTGAGGACAAATTCCCTAGAAGGCTTGTATTTGAGTCTGTGGGTGAGTCAAAGGGAAGAGATTTTTTTATGTGCTCTTGGGGGTTCCTATGACATCATCAGAAAGCATGGAGTCTGCTAGCAAAATGCATTGCCTTGACACACCGGCTTGGTACTATGCAGCAATGATGCAATGATGTGGATCTCTCCAAGTTGTAGATGACAGCTATTGTGACCCTGGCTGACTGTTTTGAAACTCTAAAGAGATTTTTCAGACCCTCATCACCATCCATGTTCATGGAACTCGGGCTCCAATCCCCCAGTTCCAGAACCATCCTTCCCAACTTGCCCAGGTGCAAGCTTTCTAAGATCAGTGTTACTCCAAACCTCAGGAGAGGGTCTGTTGGTTGACTCTAGAAATGCTTATGTATGTATGGGTCCACTCAGGCCTATTTGCAACTCCATATCCCCAGATCAAGAAGTATGGTTCTACACTTGCACTGTCCAATGTGGTAGCCATTACCCACACACACCTAGTGAGCATATAAAATGTGGCTAAAATATACACTATATATCAAAGACCAAATACAGGACAAAATGTAAATATCTCAGTGATAGTTTTTATATGATAGGCTGAAATATTTCTCATCTAGTGAGCTCAACAGTAAATGCTGTATGTGTTGAATTGTGTTCTACCTAAGAACATGACTGTACTTGGATGTGAGGCTTTTAAAGGGTTGTGAAAAGTGAGACCATTCAGTTGATCACAAAACAATGTGACCTGTGTTCTTGCATGAAGAAGAAACTTGGACTCAAACATAGATGGCAGATGTGTCTGGACAGACGGAAGGCAATGTGTGGGGACAGTGGCCACAGCAAGTCAAGGTGACAGACACGTGAAGAAAGCAAGCCTGCTGATAAACCACTGCCAGGACTTCTAAGTCCAGAACTGTGAGCGAGCAAATGTTACCTAAGTCACCTACGGGGTGGCTTTTGTCAGGGCAAAGGAACGCTTGTGTTATCAAGACTGAGTTTGTCTACTGAATTTTTACCTTGACTACCAAAAAATGTGTGATTATGTATGCAAGCATTGACATTTACACACACACACACACACACACACACACACACACAATTGTGTTACTCAATGCTGCTCTCATGCTTCCACAGTGGAGGAAACCTCTTACTCCAGCAGAAGAATGATCGCTTAGTGGTTTCTCCCTTTCCTTAAATCAAGGATCTCAACGCTCACACCACACCCAGCGACAAGCCAGCCAGCTGCCTTTCTATTCAGGTGACGGTTCGGTTTTCCTAAAAGCAACAAATCTTTGAAGAATTGCCTGAAACAGTTTGAGTCACTCTCCTGTTCCTTGTTCCTTCCCTTTCCAGGTGGTAAGCTAGCCAAGGAGTCGGATGCCGGATGCCTCGGAGCACATTCAACCCCATAATTGCCACTTGGCCAGTCTTTGTTATTAAACAAACACAATCCAAACTGACAAAGCTAACCAGGGGCGGCAAGGGCACCTGCCTGAAGCCACGGCTGAGTGTATTCCCAGCCACTCACTGTTTGCATGCTTACCATGCTGGCCTTAAGCACTGCCTCACAGCACCCCACACCAGTCCCATGAGGCTGGTCTCTGGCCATAGTGCTCTCTCTCGATTTACAACCAGTGAGAGGTGTTATTCAGGAAGCATTTCTGTATTCTCTGACCCCAGAATGGTTATGTTCATATGGTCTCAGTCACCAAATTACTTCAGGAGTAGAGAAATTTGTTATGAGAGAAAAATTCCCCCCTTTGAAGTCCAATCCATTAGAAAAAGGTGTCCTGTGTCGAATGGCGTAACTCCCCACCATAAGCCAGAAAAGACAAATCCAGGCAGGCAGGAAGTGCTAAGAGTGATTAAGTCTGAGGCCCTGGGGGCCAGTGGCTTGCACGCTGAAGCCAGGCAGTAAGTACCTCCACAGAGGATTAAAGGGAGTTCATTTTTAAAAAATGTTAAAATGGTTGAAGCCACAGACAGGACAGATCCTCCAGGACCCAGAACTCTGCTCTCCTTGGAGCCCGGAGCACAGGTGACATGAGACAGACACTTGGGTTCAGCAGTAGCTGTAACCTCAAGTTCTCCAGCTGACATGTGAAACCCAGGACTCACCCAGAGACATGTGGCCAGGGCATGCTGTTCCTTAGACAACCAGTCATGGGAGTACCACACTGCGTATGTGATCAGGTCACATGACCTGTCCAAGGCCACAGAGCTAGTTAGGTGCCAGATGGAATTCAAACCCAAGACCTCCTTGCTCACCAGCTGAAAGGTGCTGAATATGTTTACCTGTGTGTCTCAGATTCCTAAACCTAATTCTGACACATATACTGTAATGTATATAACTGGGGTCTTTTTGAGGTTAAAAAGGGGTTATAAAGCTTTTAGCATGGGGTAAATGAAAGACAGCTACTGTTGGTTAAGACTCATTATTTTACTATTTTTAGTGTTGTGTGTGTGCATGCATGCTACAGTGTTCATGTGCAGGCCAGGGGACAACCTGCAGGAGACGATTCTCTTTCTACTGTGTAGGGTCCAGAAATCAAACTCGGGTTGCCAGGCTTGGCAGCAAGGGCCTTGACTTGCCTCTGAGCCATCTTGCCCACCCAGTTTAAACACAGAACACCTCACAGATTTAAAATAAAAAAAGCAATTTGTCAACCTTTTCTCACAATCCTCCTGGGATATAAAAGGACAGACTTCCTTGGACACTCATACATTCACTCCAAGCCTCAGAACGTGAGGGCAGGACCTGTTTTTGGAGAAGACCCTTGATGTCCCTGTAAGGAGCTTCTTGGAAGATATGGGTCTTTTCTGCATGGAGGCAGCCCTGGCTCTCTGTGGTGAGCCTTCTGCCACCCAGAAAACACCATCCTCAAAGCAAATCCCTAGGAAGGCTGCTGTCCCAAACCTGACACCTGCCAAGGAGAACAGGACCACCTCCTCAGGCAGGAGGAGAGCACACAGGCGGTAACGTGGCCTCTTGGCTCCTTGGACCCTAAGAAGGCAGAGCTGAGGTGAAGAGAAGGAAATCCGTTGCAGGGTTCCACCTCCTAAGACGGCATCACATTGCTTTCCCTGTCCCTGGGGAGGAAAGACATTCCCAACAGCTGTCCCCCAAATGCTCAACTGTTAAAGGGACTGCTCTGAATCATGCTCTGTAAGTCCTCCACCAACAATAATGTCCTTCAGGCAGTGATTTAGAAGGAACCACAGTCCACAACAGCCCTCCCGTAAGTGCTAACCCTCAGCTGGCACACGCTGGCAGGATGCAGTCTATTTTCTGACTAGAAATAGGCTCAGTATCACCACCCAGGTGAGGGACCCTTAACTCTGTGGGTGAGGGCTCTCAGACTGGGGAGCCCTCATTGCTACCTGTGAGGAGGACTTCTGTGACTGGAAACTGTTAATATCACCTGTGGGGAGCACTTCCACCTGTGGGGAGCATCCACCCAAACTGTTTGATGCTCTCTCTCCACCAGTGGTAAGCTTTTGTACTTCCTGCAAAGAGGTTCCACACTACCTCCACCAGAGGACGTTCCTCAGGCCACCAGTGACCCATCAGGTGCTCTCTCACCACCAGGATCTGTCCCTCCTGAGGCTCCTTCATTAGGGACACTGAAGTCAACTACCGCTGTCACCTTTTTCTGTCATTCCTAACCTGGGCACCTATTTCTTCTGATTTTGGGATTCATGGCCTGTGGACCCAGAACCAACATCTCATCAAGGAGCCTGCAGTTCCTATCAGCTCTCTCAGGCTGGAATCTGCATCAACAAGGCCCCAGGCACTTCGTGTGCCCATTACCGGTAGTTTGAAGGGCCCTTGTAAACCGGCCCATGGAGATAAGTGAGGCTCCGAGTCTTGGGGAGAGTCTCGCTGTCAGGTGCTGCCCTCTTTCCTGGGTAACTTATTACTTGCTTCCTACACTTTGTTTCTTACCACCTGCTTCCAATCGTTTTTTAACCCTCTTAATACCGATGAGATAAGTCTCGATCCATTCCAAATACAAAAAGAGGTAGAGAGAAAGAAGAGTGATGCAGGGCAAAGGGCCATGGGGCCAGGGGTTTCCAGACCCCTTCAAGGAATTCAGAATTGTGACGAGTCTTCCTTCCTTGGCAGAGGATGCCAATATTGCCAATATTGCCATGAGAATGAAGCAACACACATGAGACCACGTGGTTGGCAGGAGACCAGCCAGCTCTTGCCATCCCAAGCAGGAGAAGCCTGCAATTCACGTGCTTACACGTGCTGAATGAAAACGGATTTTTACCCACCCTGAGCATGAACATCCAGAAGGGGATGCTCTGTCTTACAGGCAATTCTGTAACAGGTCTCACCCATTGTTGTTGTTTGTTTTGTTTCTTGACTCAGACCAACCTAGAAACCAAGACCCCCTTACTTTGGTCTGCCTGTGTCCTTGGGATGGTGGCCTGCAACACCACACCATTCGCTATTTGCTAAGGGCCTAGTGATCCCACCCCGTCCTCCACACTGCCACCTTCTGTACAGCTTTGCGGCCCTGGGACGAGAAAATATGAGATTTGAAATTACAAAAGTCTTTTAAATAATCAGCTCAGGGCAAATCAACCAAAACCTTGAACATGGCATCTCCCATTGCATCCAAGGCCCATGTGGATGCAAACAGAGGCTCTTGTGTGTGAACGGACCCAAAGCTGCATGCTGAAAACTCAGCTTCAATCAGCCCAAGCGCAAATAGAAGGTCGCGTTCACCTGGCCATGATTGTTTCTGTCTGTTTGGTCCTGAGGCTGGATTTATGTGACTAATGCCCTCGACACCTCTGTGTTCTGTGGTGTTACAATCTGTCTCCCCAGTGCCCACCTCACCTTCTCTAACCACCACACTTCAATGCCTACACTGCCTAACACGGGAGCTAAGGGCCGGCGAGACGGCTCAGCAGATAAAAGCACGTGCTGCCGAGCCTGATGATCTGAGTTCAGTCCCCGTAGGAAAGAACAGACTTCCACAGTTTTCCTCTGATCCAGGCACACACACCTGCACATGCACACACACACACACACACACACACACACACACACACACACACACACATACATGAACCATGAGCCACACCATGAGGAAATTTAAATGAATTATAATTAAATAAAAGCAAAAAGTCAGTTACACCACATTTCCAGGCTGGGTAGTCAGATGTGGCTAGTAGCCAGCATATTGGACATTTTCCATCTTCGTGGCAAGTTCTTTGGGCTTTAAAACTGGTAGAGTTTGTAAGACATGCAGCTAAAAGCATTTCACAACTGCCTTTGAAAGATGAATCTTAAGTCATTGGTGGCTCTTTAAAGGGCCACAGGGTAGACCATCAGATCTTGACAAGACATCAAATCTTGTCAGTGAGATTGCCCTAACCCTTAGCCTGCACCCCCAGTCTGTATTCATCTTGATCTAGGTTTTCCCCCACTCCCCAGCCCTCATCACCTCTCTCCCTCCACTGAGATGTCAGCCCCCATAGCGAAATCATTTTCAGTTGTGAATAAAGCTGAGGCCCACCAGCCTAACACATAGTAGGCACAAAATGCTTCCTGAGAAAGTGCACTGTCAATCAAGTAACATCCTCATGCCACAGCCAACATCAGCATCACTTTGCCTAGAAGAGAGACAATTCATCTTGATGTGCTGTAGTCAGGTCTAATCCCTGGTAGCTGTGTGGAATTCCCAGCGTATGGTTCTATGAAATCCAAAGGGATCATGTTTAACTCCCAGAATGCAGTAAGAACAGACACCTGCGGTGATACTTTGTGCTCTAACAAATAAAGCTTGCCTCTCCAGGTTTGGAGCTAGCCACTAGAGGCCAGGCAGTGGTGGCACACACCTTTAATCCCTCCTTGGGAGGAGGAAACAGGAAGTGATATGACTGGGCAGAGAAAGAAAGTGATAAGGCAGAGCAGAGACAGGAGCTCCACCGTTTTGATATGAGGAATCGGCAGAGATAAGAAGACTAGTGGCTGGCTGCTCTGCTTCTCTGATCTTTCAGCATTTACCCCAATATCTGACTCTGGGTTTTTATTATTGAGACCAATTAGGATTCGTGCTACAGACACCAGCTCTACAACCCTTCTGAGGATTCAATTTATCACCTTTCTAAGACCTGGAATGCACACCTCAGGTCCAGGGAGCAGAGATAGGTGGTAAGCTACTGATGCTGTGATCACCTCCATCAAATGCTGACAACCCTCTCCTGGGGGAATAGAAACCCAGCTGTGGAGAGCCACACTGAAGCCATAGTAAAAACATGTCCTGCTGGGTGACGGTGGCACATGCCTTTAATCCCAAAACTCAGGAGGCAGAGCCAGGTGGATCTCTGTGAGTTCAAGGCCAGCCTGGTCTACAGAGAGAGACCCAGGACAGGCACCAAAACTACACAGAGAAACCCTGTCTCAACAAAACAAAACATGTTCTTCCATGATCTCGGGTGTGTGTGCATCTAGATTCATAGGGCACAATAATTGGTGGTTTTGCTACGGAAAATGTGCACCCTGAATCTAACACTGTGAAACAGAGCCAAACAGAGGGACCTTCTATAAAATAGTTAACCTGTCCTGTCACGGAAGATCAAAGTCAAGGAATCATCCCAGTCCTAAAGGACGTTATAACTCACTATGACGTTAGGCTCCAGGGCTACCAACCCCTTCGGAGGACATGTGAAGAGGGGGGAAGTTCGAGCTAGCACTAATGCACTTTTAATTTCCTGATTTCAATAACTGTGCTGTGGTTCCAGAAAGAATGTTCTGGTTCTTAGGAACTGTGACTGATACGTACAGGGGGAGGGGAGCGTTCTGTCTTCAACTTTCCCTCAAGAGGTTGCAGGATGAAAACTGGCACAGCAGGTAAGACAGAGGTTAGTGGACAGCCGCCTCAGTGAAGCCCTCACGATGTCTGTCTCATCTCACAGATTCTTCACCTTTTAAGAGGGATATTTCAAAATAAAAATATTTTATATAACAGCCGGGCGTTGGTGGTGCACGCCTTTAATCCCAGCACTTGGGAGGCAGAGCCAGGTGGATCTCTGTGAGTTCGAGGCCAGCCTGGTCTACAGAGCGAGATCCAGGAAAGGTGCAAAGTTACACAGAGAAACCTTGTCTCGAAAAAAAAAAAAAATTATATAACACACATGTGCATGGGTATGCATGCTCACTCGGGGGAGGGGACAAAGAAGGAGATAGAGAACATGCTCACAGCTATCTGTCAAAGGTTTCATTTGTTCCAAATTAATTTTAATCCAGTGTTTTCATGGCTGTTTTTTAACCCCTCCTCACATAACCTCAGACCAATCAAATGCTTGCTGAGAAACTGACCCCTATGTCATTTTCTGAAAGGTCTGAAGCACTTTCCCAAAGTCAGAGCACTGGCTGTCTTGTAGAGGACCTGGGTTCAGTTCCTAGCACCCACACAGTAGTTCACAATTGTCTGTAAACTCTAGTTCCTGAGGATCCAATGCCCTCTTCTGGCCTCTGGCGGTATTGCATGCACATGGTGCACATAGTACAGGCGGGCAAACACTCATATACAGCAAATAAAAAATAAATGTTTTTTTTAAAAGGACACAATATTCATAGACTTACTAAAAAGTAACCAATTTAACTAGGCAGAACTAAAAATCTGGATTTACATTGTTAGAAAAATTTTTAAAGTCAATCTGTTTAATCCCACAAGATTCTGGTTTTCTCATCGCAATAATAAAGTGTCCGGTTAGGTGTTCTTCCTTATAACCATCCACCAGGGACTCAGCCACATGTGATGGAGGGGTAGGTGCAGAAGTCCACATGGAGCTGGACAAGTCTCAGACACAGAGCTCTACCTGGGAGGAAAGAGACAGGACTTGTTCCTGTCTGGAGTTTATGTGGACAGGAGGCTGGCAAGGCAGCCCTTAGAGGCAATGAGGGGCCAGCACTAGGCGAAGGCAACCCCATGGCCCGCTGCTCCTGAGCTGTGAGCTCACTTAGAAAGCCCGAGAATTCACCCAGATGACTTCAGGACAGATGCCCCAGGTAGGCACAGAGACTGGAAAGAATGACGGTGCAGTTTCAGTGACCTCAGTCACTGTCCCCAGTGACAGTCATTGGTAAGAAAGGGACAGGACCAGCCTCTAGGTCCTAAGAACAAAGTGCCAAAAACATGACTCAGTCACTGCCACTGTACACTCATCAGGACTGGGTCAAACTCAAGCTGAGAGGAACGCTCCGGGGTCTGGAAGGAGGTGAGAACTTCCTTTGCCAGTCCTTGCCCTCCACCAAACACTCGAGGTTCAGCCATTTATTCTTCATTCACGCAGAGGGTTGCAGGACGGACTCTCAACGCCGCATACCACACACAGGACGAGGGGTGAGGAACAAGGTCTCAACATGTTTCAATTAAAACTTTAAAAATGAATGATGATCCAGTCTAATAAACCCAGCCAAACACAGGCCGCCTCTGAGCCAAACGCACACACATAGCTGTGGTCTGGCAGTTACGTGGACCCTGCGCGTTCATATTCTTATCAGTTTTCAAAGCCAAGTGAAGCAAGGGTGAGCGACTGATAAACAGCTGTGTGTGAGGCATGACTCGGACGACAGCCTCACTCGCTCACAGTCAGTGCAGGGAGCCTGCAGCAGCCAGCTCGCAAGAGCCCACTGTTCCGTTTCCAAGAACTCCGCAGGTCAGGGCTCAACACACACGTTAGTAAAAGTTAAATTGAATAAACTTACGAGTTAAAACATTAAGGTCACAAATTCTCAAAAGTCAACCTAATTATCACTGTGTTTTACTGTGGTTCGTGCTCCTGAAGGCGCTCAGAAGTACTGGAGACACTGTATAAAAATGTGCTGCTACACATTTCTGCCAAACCAGCCGTAGTGGTGTCATATGGCTGCCTGAAATCCGCCACGGTGAAAATATTACACCAGGAAACTGAGCAGAAGCCTTCAGGCTAGCTGCCCCCACCCCATGTTAAATGCTAGCAGCTACCATTGCTCTAGAAGGCAGAGGCCCCAAAGCAACCGCATCTGGGCTCACGTGCTCAGACAGAGCCGCTCCTGGGACTCGACGGAGAAGCCTCTTACTAGTTCCACAACTACGGGCAACTCTCTCTAACTCTCCTGCATTTGACAAGAGCAGAGGGCACAGAGTTATAAGCAGTCATGTACGTAAGCAGTGGTACCATACTGTGGGTCCCAGGCCTGTTTGTCAGCCAGAAGTTCGGGCCAGTCCCTTACCTCTTCTAGGCCGTATTTCCTAAGCACTGTAATGAGCTACTCCTTCACAAGTGGTGACGAACAACCTTTGTCACATCCTAGATGCCCAGTCTGTGCAGGCTGATCCCCTGACTGTCACTCAAAATGGTGTAGAATTTTCTTCTAAGAATCATTTCCAGAGGGAGGTTAATGACTAAAGGCTTGATACTAATTTCTGTGTTATCAGGTCTCATGGCCCTCGCCCCTACATCACACTGTGTTACATACTAAAGAGGCACACTGAGGAACCTGGCTGACTGCCAAATTTTAATTTCTTCCAAAAGAATAAATGTTTGCCAAAATAAAAGGGAATAGCTAGGCATTGTGATACATGCACCAGTAATCCCAGAACTTGAGAGGTGGAGGCAGGAAGATCAAGAGTTCAAGGTCACGCTCAGCTATATAGCAGGTTAGAAGACAGCCTGGGATACATGAGACCTTGTCTCAAAAAAGCAAAGAACCAAAGTGGCGGGGGGAGCAAGAATCTAAAACCTTTTAAAAAATGAATGGAGGCTGGAGAGACTGTCAGCAGTTGAGAGCTTGAAATCCTATTGAGTGGAGGAAGCCAAACTCACAGAGCACAGTCTGTCTTTCCTGTGGGTTGTCACAGTTCTGTCCACGGACACTAACAGAGACACACCCAGGGAACGGGGATCTCTGAGGATCTGCCTCATCAGATTGGCCTGTGGGCATGCCTGTGAGGCATTCTGCTTGATCGATGATGGATGTGGACAGGCCCAGCCCACTGCGGTGGCACAAGTCCTGGGCAGGTGGGCCATGGCTGTGTAAGAAAAGCAGCTGAGCAAGCCTCAGGAACAAGCCAGTAAGCAGCAGTCCTCCACGGCCTCTGCTTCTGTTCCTGCTCCGAATTCACCACCTGCTCCCCACCCCCCACAGTGGGGACTGAAACCTGCAAGCCAAGTTTTCCTTCTCAAGTTGCTTTGAGTCAGTATTTTGTCACAGCCACAGAAAGCAAACTGGACCCCTGGAAGATGGACAGAACTGGAGGCCAATCATTGCATTAAGTAAAATGAGCCAACGTCACAAAGACAAGTGTCATGTGTTCTCTTCTGCCCATCTCCTCCTAACACCATTTGCTGATTCCTCAGAGATGTGAGCTCCATTCTGCATCAGCTCACTGTGACCCCAAGTTCCAGCTAGCCCAACTACTCATTCCAACACAGTTCCATGTGCTAGGTGCTTATCCTGAGCCTACCATCCCAAAGCAGGAGTTGGGTAGCTTAGAACCATCTACAGAAGAAGGCAGGAACCCAAGGGAGGCTTCTTAGGACCATGACTGGGGCTGGCCTGTGGACAGACAGCCTCCTCAGGAACAGTCACATCTTCAGCAGATGAGGTAGGTAGAGGCATGTCAATCAGAGTATGACCAAGGCTTCCAAGTGGGCTAATGTGGGCCCTGTCAATGACACTCGGGTACGGCTCTATAATAGGACTGTCGTATTTAAAAAATTATCTGCCGGTCAACTCTATTCGTCTTTCTGGTGGTATTAGGGTGAAAACAGCATTATGGCATCCTAATGTTTTCAATTCTCTCAGGGTCTAGTAATTTCCCTTTTTAACACACAGGGTAGACAGGCACCTCCACAGAGACTGGGAAACAATGAAAATGGCCAGAATTCAACAACACTGTTTTGACTTCAGTGGGTTTTGTTTTCACAGTTGCTTTGTGTGTTAGGCATGTAATCATTGGTTTTCTGTTCACAGAAGGGCACAACCCTCTTCATTTACAAAAGAGCTGAAAGTCATCTGGTTTAAGGAGAAATTATGAAACCAAAGAGTTAGGGGGTACAACCTTAAGATAAAGAATGCAAAAAGCAAGGGGGTGCATGGCTCTGTGTAGACACAAGGACTGGACCTAAGATAATCGAAGAGCTAGAGACATGAGCCCAAGGACAAGGTAGAAGAGCACGGGAGGCAGGTTCTACAGGAAACAGGGACAGGACAGCTCAAAGAGTCAGACCATTTGCAGTGTGCAAGTAGATGGAACGAAGAAGGTAAAGTGAGGCTGAGCAGTTGAGAGCCCTGAAGCCAAGAGGAAGTGCTCTGGATTTTACCTGTGACCGTGGGGTCTAACTAGAGATCTCCAGACCTGTAGTTAGACAATAGAGGGGTCCTACCTCCAAAGCTGGACTGGAAAGGTAAGTGGGGTACATGGCACCTGGGGAGCAGTCACAGAAGCACCTGGAACAGCTTCAGCACTGCCCCAAGAGGAAGAAGTGGCTTACCACAAAACTGGAACCTCCGTGGGGTCCCTTCAGGAACACATCAGGGTACCACACAGCTAGCTCAGGGGGCAGGTATTGGTCCAAGCTGGTCTCCACAGCGGAGAACATCACCATATATGGAGTGAAAAGTTAGGGGGAGAAAGAGGAAAAGAAAACAAGAGAGTACTGAACAGGCTTCAGGACAGAATGAAAAAATGCCTAAAGATAGCCTAAACCAAACACGTGTGGCCCCAGTGCCGGCCTGTCTGCTGGCCATATGGTGTGTGATAAGATGGCGCTTTTGCATTTATCATCCATGACTTGTCTGCAGAGCTGAGAGCCAGGCCATGCAATAGAGACCATGTCGTGGTCCTTCAGCCCCGCACAGATCCCAGTCTATACCCCCAGGCCGGGAAGCAATCACTGCCTCACCCCTCCCCCACTCCTGCTGCCTCTCTCAGGCCCCACACAAGGCACAGCCTCCACAGCTGTTTCCCAAACCCTGTAAACCACAGGCTATGTCTGTGAGCTCCTCGGCCGGCTGCAGCACGCTGAGGACGACTACCTAGCATACTACCATTTCCCCTCACGCTCATGCACTCCACCATCCACCCAGGTCCACTGTTAGGGCCCAGACGGTAACTGTAGGGTAAAGCTTCCCTCGTGGCTAGTGAGTATTCACGACTTTGAGCATCTCTTAACAACTGAGTTAGCTCTTGGGCCATAAAGACCCTGGAATTTTGTCTCTCCTCTGGTATATACCACCACCTCATCTGGCTGCACAAGAACAGCCAAGCAGTACCTATAATATAAAATCCATTAAAGCCTGTCTGTTTTCCCTTCCTGAACCGGCCAAACAACCACACTCCAGAGCATCGCCACCTGCAAGCTGTTCTAACACATCTCAGTTTCTGCTCTGCTCAGCTAGGTTTTGATTGAGAAGCCCTAGAAGTCCCAGTAGAGCTAGACACGCCAAGGGGATGCCAAGCTAAAAGTGAATTTCAGGTAAGCAGCATGTGGTTCAAGCCAGTGATCCCGGCCCTGGGGAGGCTGAGCTGGGAGGACTGAGTCTGAGGCAAGCCTGGGAGATATGTGATGAGTTTCAACCCAGCATGGGCGACAGCGCAAGACTATCTCAAAAGCAAACTAATATTTGTGTATGTGTCTGTATCAACTACTCAACGTCTCACCGTGACTGAACACCTGGCAAGCAGTCCTAAAGAAAGAAGCACTTATTGTGGGTCACAGTTTAAGGGGACAGTCCACCATGCTGGGGAGTTCTGGCAGCAGGGGCTTGAGGCAGGGGTCACGCTGCATCCAGTTAGGAAGTGATGAATGCTAGTGTTCCACCTTTATATGGAGTACAGGGCCCCTGCCTAGAGAATGATGTTGTCCAATTTTAGGGTGGGTCTTCCCATTTTAATTTACCTACTCTAGGTTACCCCTCACAGGCCTGCCTGGGGATCTGCCACCCAGGTGATGCTGGAGCCTGTTGAGTCTGTCATCAGTAGTATAGCAACAACCACAGCATCCCGTGCAGTACTGGGTGATGCCAAGTCTGCCCTTATCCACAGGGACATGTTCCAAGACATTCTGCGGCTATATGAAACTGCAAATCACATCCAACATATATTTCCCCTATAAATACATAGCTATGATCAAGTTCATAAATTAGGCAAAGAAACAAGCATTAAAAAACAGAACTGCAATATCCTGTGGTAAAATTTATTTAACATTTATTATTTTTAGATTTTTTTCCACATAACATTATTGGACCTCAATGATCTATTGTGACTGATACCCCAGAAAGAGAAGCCACTAAGAAAGGGGGAGATTGTATATATACTAAAAAACAGTTTATCTAAGCTCCAAATTTGATAGGAAACCTTATGTTTCTATGCTATATCTGCTAAGTAGAGGCAACCTTCCCCAGAGGCCACCACAGGAGCAGCTCTGCCATGGCCTTCCCCAGAGGCCACCACAGGAACAGCTCTGCCATGGCCTTCCCCAGAGGCCACCACAGGATCAGCTCCTCCCCAGCTCACACATTGCTATTGCTGTTCCCGGGATGCACTTCACCAGGGCCTGCAGCAGGTTCTCTGTGGCCCTGTCTTTCAAGACTTCTAGTTGTTATGAACCATTTGCTATGACTTTTTCAGCCAGAGCAAGCAGTTGCAAAGAGCCTCAGAGGAAAGATTTGTGGAGGAGACTTAGCGCGAGGAAGGCCAGATGCCCCACGCCCTAGCAAGTGTCAAACAGAACCATTTGAGACATCTTAAGGTTTGCACATGAGCCTCTCCTGAGCAGCTCACACCCTCAAGGACACTTGGAAGCCAAAGGAATCCAAGATCAAGAAGGGCAGGGCAGGCTTAACAAGAGCATGGGTGGCCTGCTAAGTGGCCAGCAGCCCGAGTCAAGGGCAGCTGGCCTGGGCAGGCCCCGACATGAGTCTGGCAGAAGGCAGAGCCCAGCCCCACTGCAAAGCATCTCAGGGTCTGAACTCAGAGGCTCCAGGCCAGACCACGTGCCACAGACATGGAGGTAATTCTCTACACACGGCCTAAAGCAGCTGTTCTAACTGACTATGACCCCAACAAGGCAACACTGGAGGGACACTTTAGTTTACAGAGTCCATCTGCTAGAAAATCTACAGTTACTAACATTAGATGAAACTGTACAAAAGTCAAAAATGTTAGAATGTTGGAAAGTATGGATGGCCCAACCAGCCAATCTGCCTCTCCCTCCCAAGTACTGAGACTGCAGCATTGTGCCACGCTGCTCCAGGTAATGTTGCACGCTCATGACTACTTTCAAGGTGAGCAGTTTAGAGGCAGAGACTCACACATAGTGCTCACACTGTTACATCCACACCAGGTCCGGGTGATTCAATCCCACACCCACAGGTATTACACCAACTGCTCAAGCCAGATCTTGGGTCTGTCCACCTCCTCTGCTCTCTGGCTCCACAGCAGTGACCACAGCCAGGACTCCCACCCTGTACACAGCCACTCCATCATTAATCAAAGCCTGGCTTCCTGAATTACAGCAAAATGTATTTAGCAAATAATTTCAAGAGGAGAAAAATGTTTGGAAATTTATTTGAAGGAAGGAAAGAGACCCCTAAAATGTACATTTAAAATAAATAGAAAGCAATCAACAAGAGAATTGTGTCTAACCAGTTTTAAAATGCACTAACCCTGACTGTGGGTTACTATGTCACACAGTGGACCACTAAGAAAGCCATCAGGAATGACACCATCTGAGACTCCAAGCATGGCCACTGACGCTTTCCTCTCAATGACTGCTAAGCTGCAGAGGGCAGAGGATGAAAATGTCCCAAGAGAACGAGGCACGCTCAGAGACTGGTCTCCTGGCATCCTCCACCCTTCTCAGAAGTTGAGGACAGCACAATAAGGAAAAGAGGACCGGCGAGACAATTCAGTGGGTCAAGCACTTCCCCGAAAACCCGACGACCTGAGTTCAATCCTCGGAACCACCTAAAGGCGGAGAATAGAACGGACTGCACGGAGTTGTTCTTTGACCACCACACACGCACCACGGCAGGCGTGCACCCTCCACGTGTTTAAAAAAATTAAAGATAAACAAGATGGCTTCAGCTCTTAACTTTAAAAGAAGAAATGCATATTGTGAACAGAACTGTGAAAGACGGAGCTACATGATGAAACAGAAGCAGCTCATGCTAGGTCCAAATGGCCATCGATCGGTAGAGATCAGATTCAAGGATTTAAAAGAGGAGGGGACTGACCTTGACGTGGGCCATGTAGTGATGACATGTCTCCTCCATGTGGGTCAGCTGCAGCTTCTCTGACACCTGGCCGGCAGTCTCTCCCAGCAACACAAAATAGACTCGGGGCAGCTGGCCCTTCTCCTTCTGGGCCACATCAGCCGTCAGATTGTAGCTCAGATCTGACAGGAAATGAAGGGTCAAAGACATCAGCAAAGACGGACACCCAGCGGTGAGACCACCCAGCCCCACAGTTCTGTGGAGACCCCACGCACGTGGGCACAGTTCACACAATATAGAGGTCTGCCCTGTGCCTACATCAAGACCATCTCAGAAGCCTGTAACCAGGCCATGGCAAAACCAGGATGGCCTGTCTTCCCAGGGATCCCGTGCACATCAGCCCTATGGTTCTTCCTTGTTTAGACCTCATGCCTTTGTGAGGTACAGCGGAACCACCGATACACATGCACGGCAATGATTACTTTTACCACACACAGGGAGGTCCAATAGGGAAGCCTCACCTGCCGACTGTAACTAGAAGGGGCTGACTTCATGAAAGCGACTTCTATTGAACCATGTGACGTGACAAGGATGTGCTGCACTAACTCAGTATTTCTCACAAATGCCAAACCTTGCTCTCAGCCACGACATCTTTCCAGCTGTGTGTCACCCATGGTGGAATGACAAGGCTGCACACCAGGACTGTCACCGTGAGGTGTCAGTCACCACAGGCAAAAAAAAAAAAAAAAAAAAAAAAAGAGTCCACTTTCATGGAGCTCCACACTTGGGAACTGAGGCACAGGCTGTGGTTGGCTCTACTCCGACAATGCCTGTCCTTCTGTCAAGGATTTGGCTATGGTGGCTCCTATGTAGAGCTTTCTTCCTAAAAACTCAGCCCTATACCTGAGAGGGCAGTGCCAGACAGTATAGAACAGAAAAAAGAGAGAAGGATGCTATGATGACAAATGCATGCTGGGTAAACCCAAGAGACCTTGCCTCCGTCACTCTGGAGCCTGTAAGTAAGCAGCCAGCCATGCATTTTATCCGGTAAGGGGAACTTCAGCAGACCTACAGCACTGTTCTCTGTGCCAGAGGTCAGTCTCTCCGTGAGCCATTTTATTCCATTACTCTTCTGTGGGTTCTGAGGTTATTGTGGTTTTTAAAGATTTTATTTTTATTATTATGTGTATGTGTGTATGTAATTGCATGTTACATGAGAGCAGGTGCCCAAAGAGGCTAGAAGGAAGTGTTGGATCCCCTGGAACTGGAGGTACAGGCAACTTGACTGCTGGGAATCGAACTTGGGTCCTTTAGAGAGCTCAACTACTAAGCCATTTATCTAGCTCCAGGAAGTATAGTTTTTATGGTGAAGAAACAATAATCTCTGCCCCTAAAATGACCAGAAGAAATAACTGACCATTGGGAAGGCAGATGAGCCATCCCAGGCCATACAACTGTCTGTCAGAAGCTTGGGCCATTCATTGAAGCCAGTGCCTTGCCAATGTTTAAGTATGGTGAAGCCAGCTCACAGGAATAGCCATATCCTTAAATAACATCAAAGGACCCGCCACCAAGGGAAGTTGGAACAGGGAAGAAGGAAGGTGACTTGACAGGCCATCTGTGGCTGCACACAGCATATTTTTGCTGTATCTAATGGCTCTCCTAGGTCCCTGCCATATCATGGCTCCCATTATGCCCAGATGGCAGATTCCTGACCACTGAAGGCTGTGATACCCTACCTTGCTTATTCTAACAAGCAGCTAATTTCTGAGGCAAAGCTGGGTTACCAGGAGGGACCAGGGACATGGATCATTGTGGGAGCCCATTTTCAGGTTCCTCATGGCTTTACCCAGCATGTCCGCAAGAGGATGATTAGGACCATGGGCCTGAGTGCAGGTGTCTGAGATGGTCTGTACTTGGCTGTGCTGGGGAAGGAAGTCTTTTGCTCCACCCCTTGGCATCTCTATAAATACCCTGGGGCAGAGACAGTCAGGGCCCACTGGAAAAGGTTCCAGGCCCTCCCGAGGCTATCCTTTATTTTCTATCTGTTTATCTCTGCAATATTCTCCTCAATAAATCTTTCTATCTAATATTTCCTGCTGCTCGCACTCAAGAAAACTCTGGGGAGCTGTGGGGTTGGTGGGTAAACGCCCCACAGATGATCAGAGGAGATAGTTCTACTATTAAGAAAAGAACAGCTAGGGGAAATGCTTCAGTAGAGAAAACACGGGGCACAAGCAAACGTTACAAGTGGAGTGTGTGGCTAGACTGCCAAGGCCTTGAAGACATCCCATAGGTCAGCTCATGTCCTAATCCTTTAGGCCAAAGGACCTGAGGCTCCAAAAGGGAAAATACTTGCTCCAGTCCAAGAACCATCTTCCATACAGCAGAATCCAGAGCTCTCCAGATCCAATCACCACCACTGTCTTTCATGCTCCTACTAGGATGGCCCATTAAGCAGCACTTAAAGAATTCACCTGCTTTTCTAATCCAAAGTCCTGAAGTCCATATTCCTTCAAACAAACATGGTCAGGCCTATCCCAGCAATACCCCACTCCTGGTATCAACTTCTGACTTAGGGTTTTTATTGCTGTGAAGAGACGCCATGACCACAGAATCTCTTATAAAGGAAAACATCTAACTGGGGTGGTGGCTTACAGTTTCAGAGGTTCAGTCCACTACCATCATGGCAGGGAGCATGGAGGCATGCAGGCAGACATGGTGCTGGAGCTAAGAGTCCTACATCTTGTAGTAGGCAACTGGAAGTTGACTGAGACACTGGGTAGTATCCTGAGCATAGGAAACCTCAAAGCCCTCCCCCATAGTGACATACTTCCTCCAAAAAGACCACACCTACTCCAACAAAGCCACACACTCCCTATGAGCTTATGGGGTCCAATTACATTCAAACTACCATACCTGTCCTGAAACCTGTTACTCTCAGAATGCAGAAATGGCAGAACCAAGCACAGACAAAGGTCCAGAGCTGAAGCCTAAGTCAATCTTTTTACTCCAGGCAGCAACAACCCAACAGTACAAGTGGTTATGTTTAAATGAAGCAAGCTTCAAAATGCTATTTAGCAAGACTATGTCTGGAGATGCCCAGTGCTGGAGGACAAGTCAGAGGCCATGGCTGGATAAACCAAGGTGGGGATGGCAGCTTCAATCTCAACAGCCCTGTCCAGCCATCCTCCCAGGTGACAAATGAGGGCTGTCTTTGTCCCCTCCGGGAAGGGGAAATGGAAGGGACCACAGACCCCAGCAACGTAGCCAGATGAGCTCAGCGAGAATGGGCATGAACACAGGAAGACAGAGTGGATGGTACGGACTCCAACTCACAGCCTCTTGGCCTTTTCCAAGTCTCCCTGCCTCCACTAAGGGCTCCCCCCCCCCCCCCCGCCCATGGCAGGAGTCAGGTCTCTGAGCGGCACACAGCAGATAGGACACCAGTCCCCTTGCACTTAGGTCACCTCATGCTGAGGCAGGTCCCACACTGACTCCCCAGATCCCCCAGCAGCACTGAGTCTGATGGACCCCCAGAACACACTTAGTCATATACCCTCTGTGTGGTTTGCTAGAATGGCTAATTTATATGTCAACTCGGTAGGGCCACGATACCCGGATATTTAGTCAAGCTCTAAACTACACACTGCTGTGAAGGTCTTCTAAAAATGAGATTCACGTAAACTTGTACAACCACTGTGGAAATCAGTATGGCGGTTTCTCAGAAAATTAGGAATCAAATTACCTCAAGACCCAGCCATCCCACTCTTGGGCATATACCCAAGGAATGCTGATTCATACCATAAAGATACATGCTCAGCTATGTTCATAGCAGCACTATTTGTAATAGCCAGAACCTGGAAACAACCTAGATGCCCATCAACGGAAGAATGGATGAAAAAATGTGGTACATATACACAATGGAGTACTACTCAGCAGAGAAAATCAATGAAAGCATGAAATTTGCAGGCAAATGGATGGAACTAGAAAAAATCATCCCGAGTGAGGTAACCCAAACCCAGAAAGACAGTTATGGTATGTACTCACTCATTGGTGGATTCTAGATATAAAATAAAGAACAATCAGACCACAAAAAAAAATGAGATTCACAATTAAAATCATTAGACTTTGGATGAATCAAATCAAACTCTATAATGTGGGTGGACAGCATTAGTTGAAGGTTTTGAGAAAATAACATATATATTACATATATACATATACATGTGTGTAAAATATGTGTGTGTGTGTGTGCGTGCGTGCGTGTGTGTGTGTGTGTGTGTGTGTGTGTCTAGCCTACCCACAGACCTAAACTGCAGCTTCAGGTCAGCTCTGCATCTCCACAGCCTCACGAGCCAATCCCTTAAAATCCATCCACTAACCCACATCCCCGCTCCCCCAACTCCTATCTCTCCATTTTCAACTTTCCGGTTCCGTTCCTCCAGAGAATCCTGCCTACGCCAGTATTCTGCCCCACTTACAGGCTGGTACCTATGCTAAGGTGTGCCCTGAGACCCTTGACTTGGGAATATATTTGGGTTGGGGAGATTAACACAGTAAGCTGAGAAAGGGGTGATTTCAGCCTTCTCTGCGTGCTGTGTTGAGTCCTTTGTAGGCAAAGCGCCCACCTTCTGCTCAAAGCACACAGTGGTCAGCAGCAAGGGAGGCTCCTCCAGACTTACGGGAGGGGAGGAAGCCGCAGGTCAAAGAACAGAGCTGAGGATGAGGCTGCTGCTCTACTCCAGGTGGGGTGGGTGGGTGCCAACCCGTTAACCGAGCAGATTTCTCCCAAACGTTCAGGTGCCTGATCCCAGACAGGCTCCTGTTACCCAGTCACCGAGAGTAATCGCTCTGCAAACATTTCCTCTCTAGGACTGCCTCTTCCGTGCTTGATGTGAAATGTATTTTGACATTACAAATATATAGAAGTGCATTCTGTATCAGACTCTCACTTGTGGAGGCAAGCAAGACTCACCATGGAGAAACTCCACCTGAGTGCAGAGTCTGGGAGCTGCCAGAGGGAAGGAGAAAGAATCCACTCTGAAGCCCCATGCGCCACTGGCAGCTTTAAATAGTTCCCCTGCTCAAGTGCCCCAAGCATGTTGGGATGCAGCCAATCAGCTTGCTTGGGGTGGGGGCGGTGCCTCAGGCCTGCAGCTTGGCCTCAGCAGCAACCCCTTAATGCAAGCCAGCTCTCCAAGCCCGGCCCAGGAGAGCACGATGCTGGTTCAGATTAGAGAGGGTTCCCACAGCACGATACACCAGGTTCCTCCTTCTGGCAGTTTGTGTCTCTGCCATGTCGAATGATGTCATGTGGATGGAAAAGCTGATCATACCCAGTCATGCTTTCGACTGCTTCTCTCCTCTGCCCCCCAAGCTGGTTCCCAAGGGCCCCCCACATGGGCTGGAGCTGGGGAGAGCGCCAGCTGTCTCGAATCAACTGGGGCTCTGGTCTATCCCAGCCAACACCGAATCATTCCCGAGTCTCCACCAGAACCAGGCTCCTTCCCGCGTTACTCTGCTTCCCTTGGCGCTTCTCAGGAGAGGGGAAAGGGCTATTTCCACTTTACTAGCTTTCCTTAATTCTCTCCCTCTTCCTCCAAGGAATGCAATATTTACTTGGCAGTAATTACTTTCTTAGGTAACCCCATTTCCTTCCCAGACAAGGCCCTCCTTGGTCTCATCCCTATGCTTTTGGAGACGGGAAGCTATGCAGATGTTCTCCTCTTGCAAAAGCTCTCCAGAGCAGACACACCACCTCTAACTTCAGAAAAAAAGGGGGGGGGGCAGGTTTGGACACAAGGTATCTATTTCCAATTGTATTTCTGCTATTCCCAGAGATGATCTGGGGGCCATCCCTCAGCGCCTGGGATCCAGAGCTTGTCTGCTGGCAATGCTGAGGCCTCTGCTCATGAAAAGCTTTGTCAGGCTGTCTGTAAGCCGGGGAACATGAGAGTAGAGGATCTGAGTGCAAAATGGACTGGGGTCATAGCCCAGCGGTCGAGTGCTTTCATGGCATGAATGAGAGAGGCCCTGGCTTCGATCCCTGAACAAGCAGAGTGGGAAATGTAACTCCCTGGGGCACAACCCTTCCTGGGTTTCATTTGATGCTATGGCAAAAGTCCAGGACTGCAATTCTCAGCCTCTAGACAGGCAAGCCCATGGCCACCAAGAGGTGGAGACATGGCCTATGGGTAAAAGGGCACAGCACTCTTGGGTATGGTGCTCAGTCCTTCTCTGTGGCTGCCAGGAGACTCTGAGAAGCCACGGTCAGCCCCTGAGCCAAGGATGAAGTGCCTGAGAACACTCTTTGGAATGAGCCGAACTCTTGTTTGAAATTGCTTAGTGAAACGTGCGATAAACCTGTTCTTGGGCTGCCCGCTGCCAGAGTGGGAAGCCAGCCTGCATGCCACTCAGCCCATGTCTAGAAGGGCAAGTGAGGAGACTCCTCCCGCTAGAATGTGACTCCGTGCTCTGTGCCCAGGGCTGAGCACAGGCTCTGGCAGAACTCCATCACCCTCTGCTGATTGAAGAGCCCAAAATAACATGGAAGAGGCTCATTTTCTCACCTCCCTGCCTCTCCAGAGACCAGAGGGAGCACGGAGACTGTCCTCCGAGAGCCAGTGCTCTCTGGAGTAGGAACATGCCTTAATATTTCAGACCCCCTGAAGCCCTGCTGGTTATGCAGCCCTTGGAGCTCAGTTTCAAGCCCACCTGTCTCCACTCTGCTGTGGCACTAGGGCTTGGATGGAGCACAAATCTGCACAGGTCTTATTAATAAAAACAAACCTGGAGCCAGGTATTGGAGTGAACGCTGAAAGATCAGAGAGACAGAACAGGCCAGAGAGACAGAACAGGCCACAGCTACCTCACCTGGCCAACTTCTCAGTCAATCCTGTTTCCTCAAACTGGAAGCCTCTGTGTCCTCATCCAGAATGAATCTCAGCCTCTAGTTCCTGGTCTTCATGCCTTAAATACCTTTCTGCTACCTGCCATCACTTCCTGGGATTAAAGGCTCTTGTACCATGCCTGGTTGTTTCCTGTGTGGCTTTGAACTCACAGAGATCCAGATGGATCTCTGCCTCCAGAATGATAGGATTAAAGGTGTGAGTGCCACCATTTTCTGGCCTCTATATCTAGCAGCTGTTCTGTTCTCTGACCCCAGGTAAGTTTATTAGGGTGCATAATATATTGGGGGACACAATGTCACCACACTGGGATCCCACAAACTGTTTTGCCAGCAGCCCCCTGTGAGGTTCTGCCAACAGAGAGGGGAGGGAGGGAGCCTGCGAGGCTGGAGGAAGAAGAGGGCCTTGCCCCTCCCTGCTTATTTATCTGTTTAATCAACAACAGTCTTCATGGCAGCTGGCCCCAACAGCCATAATTCCACTCACAGTTCCTCCTCCATGACCCGAAGCCCTCATTGTCCTCTCTGAGGGACAAGTAGCACCCTTTCTACTTAGAGGTCCCAGATGCACAAGGTCCCTTCTTTAAACTCACAGGCTCTGTTAACCCCAAGGAAGGAATTAACTAGGTATAACCTTGACTGGCCACCCAGAAACTTGGTAAAACACAGGTTGCTGGGTTCCACCTTCAGAATTCTCATTCAGTTTGAATATGCATAGCTAATAAAATCCCAGGTGACAGCTGATCTGAGGGGTTGGCCAGCCATGGCACACAGTCCCAGCCATGGCAACTGTCCCCTGCAGTTACTACACACCCTCCCTGGCCTGCTCAGTCACCTCCCAGAGTCAAATCCTGTTACGATGTGAAGTGTGGGGATCTGTGTCCTGACTGGATCTTGCCTATTGCAGGGACAAGGCAGATTCACCCCCCATGGAAAACCTGTTTCCCACAGCATTCCCAGAAGTCACAGCTGCCCCCTAGACTGACCCTGGTACTCCTGTGATCGAATGAGAGCGGAGATTTCCCATTGCTAAACAAGGTGGAAGAGGCCGTTGGTGCACACGCCCAAGCCCACTAGGTCCCAAGGGCAAGCAGCAGCCCAAGGGACAAGCCACGGCTGCTCTGGCTCCCCAAGGCATCCTCCAAACAGGGCATGTGGTTGAAGACCCACCAGGTAGATACCACAGAAGATACTACCCCTGGATGTAATTCAGGTGCCCGGGTGGGGTTGCCCAGATGCAGTCATCGGTCGGTAAACAGGACCCAGAGACCTTGAGAGTTCAGAAGACCTTTCCAGACAAGCATCACTTGACAGCCCCATAGACAAAACCGAGGATGGCTAGGATTCTGCTGCTAAAATGGGAGCCGGGAAGTCACACAGAGCCCCCAGCTCTGCCTTCCTAAGGCAGGGGCCTAGGAGATGACCCTGGGTGGAGGACCCTGTGCTCTTAAGATAGCCTTAACCTTCCTCTGCCTGAAGCCTAGAGACCTGGTCTTCCCAGCTCTGTGGAGCCAAGAGTCTCCTTCTGTGTAGACCCTTGAAGGATAGCCACCACTGGCCCAGGCCTACACAGCTCCAGCAGGCCACCTTCTCCTCAGCCTCACCAATGAGTTCATTTCCATAACAGCCATCATTTTTCCCTCCCAAACTCCCCACGGCCAGCATGTCCTCTGGTGGACAGCCGCATTTCTGCCTCCACCAGAAAGACTGAGATGTGCTTCACTCTCATGAAAATAACAGCGAAAAAATGGAATGGTACTTCAGGAACCATTTCCCTAAAGAGACATCAACAAATGTCTACCCTCTCCTTAGAGCGCTCCAAGGACCAGGCAAAGTCCAAAACAAACTGTGACTCCCCTAAAGCCCAACCTGGGGAACCAATGGGATCATTGGGCTAACTTACAGAGCATGGATGAAGGGCTCTTGGAAGAGTGTGGTGACCCCAAAGCAGCCTCACTACTGAAAGTCTCACCCCAGCATGGACGACAGCTTCCCCATAGCTGCATAGGTAGATTCCTCTCCTCCCGGCTAACCTTCCACAGCCTGCATACTCTAGCACGCCCCAAGACCAGAGGCCGTGTGCAGTTCGGGCAGAACGGCAGACAAATGGCTGCGAAGTATGGGGGCGTGTGGCTGGAATCTCAGGAGACTCCAATGATCTTCGCCCTCCGCCTTCTATGGGAGAACAGTCACCAACCCCGTGAGTGGCCCCAGTGCTCAGGGGAGATGATAGCTGTTGTTCTCGAAAGATAACCTCTTACAACAGACAATGAAGGTGCTCTTCCTTACTGCCCTATTGACATCAGCATCTTCTAGTTTACACCTGATTCTTGATTCCTCCATGTGTGCACACACATGTGCTTGTGGGGACTGAACTGTGGGCCTCACACATGGTAAGCATGTGACTCGGCTGTAACCCAAGCCCCAACCTGAGTGTTAAATGGTAAGGAGCTCTAGAGAGCCTCAGAGTATAAAGGGGCATTTGATTTTCAGTGAGCCACGTGACAGAGGCAAGGAAGTGACCTGAACCGGAGGAGCACAGGGGTTAAACCACCCTAACCAGGTTTACTGACCACTAACCAGGTGATTCCACATTGCCTGTGAGATGCACATCGTCCAGCAGCTTGCTTTTTCCATAACATTTTACTCCTTCAAGGGCCATGGTCCAGCTCAGACCCTCGAGGATTTCTTTCTAGTGGTCTGTGAAAAGTGGCTTGACTGTGGCCCCAGAAAGGGCTGAGAAATCAGAGAGGCCCCCACACCATCTCTTCACTCAGCCCAGGAGTCTTACGCTCTGGGCCCACTCTGCTTAAACTCACATCTCGGTTTCTCCTGCTCCCATTATGCCATATTACTTTCATGTTCTCCAGAACATGGATCAAAACTATGAAAGCATGGCAGGAACAAAGCAGTGAGAACTTTCTATCAGGGCTCCGGTGCAGGTCCATTTCTGGTGCCGAGCATAGGTAGACACTCATGAATAGCTAGCAAACCAGTACCAGCATGGGCTACTGCTTGCTGGCTTTTTAGAGCTCTAAAATGATTTTTATGTGCATCAAAATTATCAATCAGGGTTTGGGGGTAGAGGTCTGTGGTAGGCATGTGTTTATCAGGCAAGAAGGCCGGGGTTTGATCCCAAGCTCCAAAATAACCATTACTGACAGCATCCAGTGGAATGTTTGTTAACTGATTCTAGTTATCGTGAGCTGGTGTCTACTTCCAGGAGGACCAGAAATCTGTTTTCATCAAATTCTGATGACTCCAACAATAAAGATGACAGGGGGAAAATAGTGATTGAAAAATGCAACTGTTGACATATCAGACTAAGTACCCAGTCCCAACAGCTGTATGAACTTAAAGATTATTATTTTACTCTCTAGACTCTATGTAAAAATTGCATGAATCTTCCCTCCCAAGTTTATTGTATGACTATGTTCAATGTGGCAATTTCTAAGCTCCCTTTAAAAGAAAAAAATCTTTATAAATAAGTATATTTGTTCAATACAGCTGATCACGACAATTTGCCAATGAGATAGCTGGGATTGGCATGTGGTTGCATAAGATTGAATGTTTAAAGTCCAGCTGAGTGAACTACACATGTGAGTGTGTTTTTGCAGGTTTTGGTGGATGTGCATATGTGTGAACTCCTGAGTAGGGCTTTTCACACTTAATTGTATGCAGACCTCACAAGGATGTTGCCATCGTTAGCTACAGCTCTCAACTCGACACAGCCTAGCATCATCAGAGGGAATCAGCTGAGGCGTGGCCCAGAGCAGATTGCCTGATAGTGCTCTTGATTGATGGCTGATTGGGGAGGGCCCAGTCCCATGTGGGCAGCACCACCCCGGGATTGTATAAATATGCTGAGTCTAAGCTGCTTTTTCTAAATTCTCTGAAATGCCAGAGTACGGCCACGCTCTTAAAAACCTAAGCCTTGGAAACCTTCAATCCTGATCTGACGTCAGTTGTCTGGGGCGTCCCGCTGCCTAGTTGATGCTGCAAGCTTATGGGGTGGGGGTGGGGAACCTCCAGATTCCTATTGTTTCTTTATTTTAACTGTGTGAAGTGTTCCATATGGGCAAGGCTCAGGCACTCCATCTCACCAGTCCACACTGTGCCCCACCCAGTGAGTTTTAGTTTAGTCCTCACACATCTGGGGACAAGGACGCTTGAGGTTCAATGTCATTTGTCCTAGAGCTTCAGGGTGTGTGAAATTTGAAATACGTAAATAAGCAGGAAAGTGAAGGAGGCGCCTCGGGGAAAGAGTGTCCAGTGCACTGCCCCCCCCACGACGCCCACTGGGACATAAAGTGGGAGGGAACTTGAAGCACCCCCATCTTGCAACCTTTCACCAGCTAAGACAGGTACCCCGGGCCCTGACACTGTGGCTCATTACCGATTTCTCCTGGTACATGCTTGCCATGGAACCGAAAACACACGGTGACGTTCAGGCAGTTCACAGGCTGCTGTCCGTCATGACACTGAGGTGCTGTGATGTTGATGGAGACTGGGAGGAAGATGGAGACATCCACAGTGATGACCGGTCTGGCCCTGCATGACAGGGAGAGGGGAGGGACCTGTGTTAAGTACCAGCTCTCAGAACCAACAAGAACTATACGGGCAGAATAGACCCTGGGACTTCAGCCAGCATTTAATTAAAGAATGAAATGCCCCAAGAGAGAAAGGCTAGTGTGCTCTGTAAGTATTTTTTTCTGGTTTTAAAAGTAGCGCATTCCCTAAAATACTAATGGTTTGCTTCCCGGTAACAAAGGCAAGTTAGTTGTTAATGAAACCCAGCTGGCTAAAGCCGTAAATCAAGCACCAGATGCTGGGTGATTATTTAAAATTTCACCCAAGAAGTTCCGATTTCCATTTCATTGGGGAGGCATGAATGCACTGAGGAGAAGTGTCTACACACAAGCCCTGGTTCAGTAGCCGGATGCAAAGCTGGTGTGACAGCTCACTCCTGAGATCCCAGAATTGGAGCGACTGAGTCAGAAGGACTTCCCAGAGTTCTAGGCCAGCCTGGGTCACTGTGTGAGAGCTTGCTTTAAAATGCCAAAGGGAGGGATAGGAGGGAAAGGGGGGCGGGGAGAGAGACTGAGAGAACTCTAGATACATACTGAGTGGTTCCCTTGCCACTGCCGGCATAAGTTGACCAAATCCTCTCTTACATTTATGTCTACCAATTCATTGAATATAGTCTAAAAAGAATTGATTGATGGAGTCCCAGCTGGTACCAGCAAAACACTTCAAGGAATTAACCTGGCTAGCCTTAGGGCAAAGCAAAATCCAATAAACACAGCCCTCTTCCTGACATGACCACCGGTGCCCCCAGTGCCTGATGGATGGACAGCATCCCTGGACTCCCCCGGGGCAACAAGACAAAAGCTGGGAAGGAAGCAGGCATCCCTTTCCCATAGCACACAGCTGCTCAGGGAGGAGGCACCTAAGCTGTGGCTTGACCTCCCCCCACCCCCACACCTGCCCTGACCTTCCAGAGAGAACCCCGCCCCCAGGATCCCTGGCCTCCATGCTTCTGGAGTGATGTGAGATTAAGGGGCATAAACTGGGAACAGTGCCCTCATGTGTGTGTAAGGCTCACCCAAGTGCACCAGGGTGACAGGACCATGGAACACATGATCGAAGAACCCCAAGATGAAAGGAAAACCTGGGTGCATAATGCAGTGAGGAGACACACTGCACAGAGGGCACAGGACCCCGCTGCTGCTGCCGCTGCTGCCATTGCAGGGTCAGAAGGTCAACAGAAGGGCAGCTGTGACTGGCAGTGAACTGGGGAACTCTGAGCAAAAGACAGACAGACCGCAATAATGCCTGAAGAAACCAATAGCCTAGTCTATTGATTTTCTTCTGGGTTCATCCTTAGAAGATGCTAGAATTACTTAGAAAGATCATGTCACCCTAGTTGGTGTAAGATGATGTCATGGTTAACTTTGTCAAGTTGACAGGATCTGGAATCATCATGAACACAGGTGAGGGAGTTTCTAGATTGGGTTAAGTGAGGCAGGAAGACCCACCCTGGATGGGAATAGTACCATCCTATGGATGGTCTCTGAATAAAGGATAAAGCGAGCTGAGCGCCAGCGTCCGTTCACTCTGCTTCCTGACAGCAGATGCGAAGTGACCTGCTGCCTCATGCCCCTGCCACCATGACAACCCTGCTATGACGGGCTGTGATCCCAACCTGAGTAAACAAAACCCTTTGTTTCCTTACCTGTTAGTCCCCCCACCCCACCCCCACCCCACCCCACCCCCACCCAGGCATTTTGTTATAGCAATAAAAAGTAGAAACAGCCCTCCCTCCCTCCTCCCCAGTGTGGTCTCAGCTCTGTTACTTTACTCCTCCACCACTGCCTTTCTGTCTTTTTCTAACCCTGACCCACAACCTGAAGCCCATCACCGGGGTGGGGGCGGCAGCGACAAAGTAGCCACAGCTTCAGAGAGAGCCAGGCTCCTTTCTACAGTAACGCCCTGGCAAGCTCTGTCCTGCCCCGCTATGGGAAAGAAGGTGAGAGGCCAGTCCATCCCCTTATCAGCTGTCAGAGAGAAGACACAGGCTCCTCCCAGAGAGCCTGGCTGAGGTAAGCAGGAGACAGGAGCAGCCCAGACAGAGCTAACTCTGCAAGGCTTGAAAAGCGGAATCCTTTGAAAGGGCCGGCAGAGGCCCTCCCGGGTCCATCTCCTCCAACATCTGTTACCTCAGTTCCCTCAGCTTTTTTTTTTTTTTTTTTTTTTTTTTTTGTCTCCACTTCAAGTATTGTTTTTGGATCAGGAAAGCAATCTTTCATAAGCCTCTCTGGTCACTTCCTTTGCCCCTTGGTGGCACAGGACTAGGCCCCTATCACAGGAACAGGGACCTGCCCTCCTGAGCAAACTTCCTGAGGCCAGTGTGAGCTGAGGCCTGCTCACACTCCTAGGGCGGAGCCCACCTGCCACCCACCAACCTCTAGATAACAGTGAGGGGGCACCCGAGGGCAGAACCAGAGGTGCTTTTAAGATTTCAAAGAAGCAAGTAACTGGAGTGCTTTCCCACGGCAGAGAGATCAAGCCTCCACATTGTACTTCCAGGCAAGTAATAAAAGTGGACGGTGTACGATTTTCACATGGTGGTGCTCTGGTTCTCTTGGCAGGGACAGGTGAAGGCCAGTTACAAAATCCGCCCTGAGCCTTCCTCTGTCCAAGTTCACTCATGTCCACACAGTTGAAGATGCCCAGTCAGGTTCTCTTAGCTGTGTCCCAAAGCTTCCCAAACCCCAAGGTGACTCTCTGTGCCTTTACCTACAGTGAACACGCAGCTGTCTGTGGGCAAACACATTCCTCTTTGTCTGTCTCGGAACTGGTATGTGAGCCAGTCAAAACTCATGGAGCCATATGCTCAAACTGGTGCATTTTACTGTATATATACAAATTATAATCTAAGAACGAAAGAAAATGCACAGTGAATGTAGTCATGCACTGCATGAATGGTGAAGACAGACCACATGGATAATGGCAGATCCACAGGTGGCAACACGTGGTGATGCCATAGCTGCCTTAGCTTATGTAAGTCCGTACTGTTATACCCAGCCATGATGAAATCACCTAATGAAGCATCCCTCTGAGTGCAAGCCTGCGGCTAAGCACAGAATGTACACAAAATGTTTGTCTAGTGCTTGTGTATGGGAGGTGTTCACCGAACATTGGCCACAGCATTGTCTACTGTCTATGGCACACTGGCTAGAATCAAAGCCTGGGGACCAGGTCTGTTCTGTTCTCTGTACAGTCCCTGGCATCTCATACATTCCCAGTTTCATCTCAACAGGACAATGCATATAAACTGAGAGGGTGAGGGCGTGGACTCCCATAAAGGCACCAGCGCCATACACCTCTGAAGCTCACGTGGTCTCATTGGCCTTCCAGTGTCTTCTAGCTTCTTTACCCAGATGTGGGGCTCCTCACTCCCTCACCCATGGGCCTCTCCCTGGCCTTCTCCCTGGCCTTCCACCTCATCAGATCTGACCTTCCACTCCGTGCTGGAGTCTGGGGTCCCCATCCACAGGGAAGGCACTTCATTGAACATTTACACCCATGGAGGAGAGAGATAAGAAGCTCCCTTAGGTTTGGAGCTCATGGAGGAGGACAGATGGGGTCTCAGGACTGAGCGGGGAAATAGACATGACCCCCCACCCCTAACTCAGAAGCTATCTACAATTGACAACTGCTTGCAAAGGAAAAAGTCATTTTCTCCAACCGAGTCTCCCTGAGTACATAAGCCACACTTGAAGGCAGGCCTCATGTCTAGCAGCAGATGGCCAACACAAAACAAACTCAATGGTGTTTTCAGAGATTGTTTTTTTTTTTCCTTTTGTCTCATAGTGCTGTGTTTGAATTTTACTTTTTATCTTTTGCTTATCTATTATGGTTTCCAATTTTGTGTTTTTATGGATTGTGTGTGTGTGTGTGTGTGTGTGTGTGTGTGTGTGTGTGAGAGAGAGAGAGAGAGAGAGAGAGAGAGAGAGAGAGAGAGAGGGTGAGTGTGTGTGTTTGTGTGTGTTTCTTGTGGTTTTCTTTCTTTTTTTAATACTGGGGTCTGGTTTGTTGTTATTTTGTTTTGTTTTAATTTCCCTGTTTGTTTTCTAAAGGAAAAGAGAGAGAAAGAAGATTTGGGGTTGGATGGATGGGGAGAAGATCTGGAAGGAAATGAGAGAGGAGAAACTGTGATTAGAATATATTGTATGAAAGATAATTTATTTTCAGTTAAAAAATGATAAAAGTCAAAAGACAAACAGGCACTCTTGGTATCAAGACAGCCCACTACACTGTAAGCAGCCAGGGACATGTGTCACTAAGAGGGACCCTGACAATCACAATGAGTGGTCAGGTCATTATGAGACACAATGCCACTGTGGCTCTCCATGTCACAGACATTCATCATGGCCTCGACCAGGAGGAAAAGAGTGGAAAGCCAGGCACGTGGGGCATACTTCAGGGTCTCTGGGGATACACTGTTATCTTCAGCTGCTGCAGGGCTTCTGGATAGATGATCCAAGAGCAGGAAGCAGAAGTGCAGGAAGTCAAATTTAACCAGATCCATGTAAGTCCCGCTAGTCCTCACACAGGCTGTCTCATGATTCCAAAGATCAACCCAGAGCTTCTGGGAAATACTCCTGCTATTGTCTTCCACAGAGGAAAATCTTGGGATGAGGGTGGGGAGGGAGGTGCCAAGGAGCTTGACCTGGAAGCTCACCTCAAAGGGCAGAGGCAGGGCTGGAACTCAGGCCACCTGCACTCTAGGTCACACCCAACTTCAAAGTTATTCTGCCACTTCAGCAATTCAAAGTTTAGAACTATCTAGCAGCCAGCTGCTTCTCTCCAAGTCACTAAGCCCCTTCCTGTGGGGTACCTCATTCAAGAAGAGACCCTGTCCCTCTGGGGAGGCTGGGAGAAGGCAAGGCTAAATGGGAAGCATGTGTGGTGAAGGACTACATGGCCTCTGGGATCCCTTCCAGCTGTAAGACCATAGCAGTTTATTTTAGAACATTCTGCCATCGAGTTATTAACAAAACTGTTGGCTCCCATTCCAAAGTGCAATTCTGCTTCCTCTGACTCACACAGACAGAAATACTTGAAGATGGTGCATTGGTGCCGTCTAAGCTTCAGCAAGTACTGGGCCTAAGCACACGTCCCTCACTCGGTTACCACCAGAGAATGGACGGGAAGCTCCTGGTCCCTGGGGCTGAGGACTAACAGGAGTGAAGAAGATACTGGTTATAAAGATAAAAAACTAGGCTGGACAGGGTCTCCCAGCCCTTTAAATGCCTGGCGCCTGTAGGAAACAGGAATGTTTATATAGCACATCAACAGAAGGGCATGGTCGGTCATGACCAAAGACAAACAGCCCTTGGATTAGGGGTTGGGCTACCCCAAACCCTGTCAAGACACCCCAGAAAGCTCTCAGTTCCCTATAAGCTAGTTAAGGCCCACTTTCTGGAACTCTATGGTAAAGAATATGACTGGGAGAATAAAGGCAGAATTTATTCTGTGCACACAGCACCTTCAACCTGAAGGACTAGGCCAAAGGAAAGAGCCAAATGATGGGATCGCCGCACCCCATTTCTCCTCCGCAAAATCCCATCTGTCAGTCATGAAGAACAGGACCCCAGGAATAAGAGCCAGGCATCTCACCTGAGGAGGACCACGCTGTCGGACAGGAAGGCTCCGATGGTGACGTCTGGAAACAAGAAGTCACAGCCTCAGAACCTTGTGGAAACCAGCTCCAGCTGCCCTTTGGCATGGCGCCACAGTGACCGGCCCAGCCTTGCGGTCAGAGAGCCTTCCTACTGCTGCTGTCTGGCTGGGTAACGACTGTATAAGAATTGCAGCCACATTGTCCTAAGTGGCAGCCAAGCACATCTGGCTACTGAGCCTGGAAATGGTGCTGGGTGTGTAAAATGCATAGCAGATTTTGAAGACCTAACTTTAAAAAATTAACTCATTAATAACTTCTATATTAGTTATACAGTAAAATGATAAAATGTTGACTATATTAGACTACACTTCATTAAAATTAATTTCATCTTGTGTATATTTTTCTGTAGTTACTAGCATATACGATTATATATATCATTATTTAAGCAAATATTATTTTAATGGTATATATAATTTACTATAATTTGTATTGAGTGGATAATTTTTTTAGTGATTTGAAAACAGATTTTTTTGCCAAGAATTTGTGTTTTCTTAGCAAGACTTTGTATAAAGGAGTTGTTTGTTTGTTTTTTTTTTTTTTTTTTTTTTAATCTCTGCTGAATCCTTTAGAAGTCAGCCACCAGGCAATAGTTCCCATTCTGCTGTGTGAATAACAATTGTTAACCAAACCAAAAAAAAAAAAAAAAAAAAAAAAGCTATCTTATCTCCCACACCTATCTTCATTTATCTGGCATGCTTTGGAAAAACAGCTTACCAGGATAGCCATTTCCATCCATATCAATGCCCCCTGATATGGACTGCCCAAACATCCGCAGGATCGGGTTTATCTTCCTCCCAGACAGTTTCTGAAACAGACAATAGAAAAATGGAGTCACTGAGGGCAGTTAGGACCTGGGGCTGTTTGAACCCAGCTTCCTCAGGGCACTGGGTCTGAAGTTGTTGAAAGAAAAGAAAATGTTGGTAGAATATGGCCAGAGGGTCTAGAGAAGGCACTTGAAGATCACACACTTCCTTATTACTGCTTGCCTTGGCCAGATGTCATCATTTAAAAATTTGCCTGAGTTTGGTGACAATAAAATGTCTACTAAAGCATGTTTAAAAAAAATTTTTTTTACGCTTATTTATTTGTGTGCAGGGGTTGCTTAGGCCACAGTGTACACGTGGGGGTAAAAGAGGACCTGAAAGAACTGTTTTTCTCCTTCCACCATGGAGGTCCCTGGGAATTAACCTTAGGTCCTCGGGCTTGGCAGCAAATGCCTTTACCCACTAAGACATCTCACTGGCTCATTGTATGGTTCTGACATGTTGAAATTTAAGACAAAGGCTGGATTATTTTTCGTGTGTGTGTGTGTGTGTGTGTGTGTGTGTGTGTGTGTGTGTCACATGCTGTCTATGATTTTTGTTTTGTTTTTTTAACGCAGGGTCTCTCAATGATATGAAACTTACCAAGTAGTTTAGGCTGGCTGGCCAACAAGCCCAGAGAGCCTGCCCGCGGGCCCCCCCCCCCCCCCCCCCCGTTTCCCCAGTGCTGGGATTCTAATTGTGTGCCATCACACCTGGGTTTTTGTTTATAACATGGGTCCTGGGGGGCAACCTCAGGTCCCCAGGTCTGTGGACAGACACTCCACTGGCCGAGCCCTCTCCCCTACTTCTCCGTCTGCTTTGATCCAGGCACAATGGGTTGAAATGCTGGGAGCATCCTCCCCTCCTGTCTCATTAGGTACCATTTCACCTGTCTCCCCTAAGATGGACAGGTCACTAGCATACCCAGCTGGAAAGATAGCCATGTGGAAACTCCTCCTCCAGCCAGCCCACTGGGAGGGTCACACACTCCTAAGCTTCATAGAACTCTCTCAGCCATTTGACCTCGTACATCTAGAACTGCATGGTGCTGAGCCTCCTGTAAAGTACAGGGAGAGAATCAGCCATTTCTCCCGAGAGGCATTCCTCAACCTATGTGTCATACTCACAACTCTACCACGTCACATTTTTATACACCATCAACTTCATCATAACAGTGCTGTGGATATCGCTCTGTATAAATAAAATGCTAATTGGGCAGTAGCCAGGCAGGAAATATAGGCAGAACAAGCAGAGAAGAGAATTCTGGGAACAGGAAGGCTGAGTCAGGAGATGCTGCCAGCCGCCACCATGAGTACCAACATTTAAGATACTGGTAAACCACGAGCCATGTGGCAAGGTATAGATTTATAGAAATGGGTTGATTTAAGATATAAGAACAGTTAGCAAGAAGCCTGCCACAGCCATACAGTTTGTAAGCAATATAAGTCTCTGTGTATTTACTTGGTTGGGTCTAAGTGGCTGTGGGACTGGTGGGTGAAAGAGATTTGCCCTGACCATGGGCCAGGCAGGACTGGAGAAAACTTCAGCTACAAATGGCGCCCAACATGGGGCACAAACCCATGACCCTGAGATTAAGAGTCTCATGCTCTACCGACTGAGTTAGCTGGGAGGAGAAGTGCTGTGGATATCTCTCTGTATAAATAAAATGCTGATTGGCCAGTAGCCAGGCAGGAAGTATAAGTGGGACAAGCAGAGAAGAGAATTCTGGGAACAGGAAGGCTAAGTCAGAGAGACATTGCCAGCTACCACCATGAAAAGAGAGATGTACCGGTAAACCACGAGCCACATGGCAACTTATAGACTAATAGATATGGCTTAATTTAAGATAGAAGACCTAGATAACAAGAAGCCTGCCACGGCCCTACAGTTTATAAGCAATATAAGTCTCTGTGTGTTTACTCGGTTGGGACTGAGCGGCTGTGGGACTGGTGGGTGAGAGAGGTTTGTCCTGACTATGGGTCAGACAGGACCAGAAAAACTCTAGCTACATAACAGACAGTCTAGCAAGAACAGCTGTTGGGGCTGGGGTACCTGGTAAGGTACTTGACTTACAAGCACAGCGGAACCTGAGATCTGTCTCCGGCATCTCCATAAAAAGCCAGATATGGTGGAATGTGCCTGTAATCCCAGTGCAGGGAGCCAGAGACAGGAGGGTCCCTGAAGCTCACTGGCTAGAGTTAATCTACCTTAAGTGGTGAACTCCAGGCCTGTGAGAGATCCTGGGTCAAAGATTGTGAAGAGTGTTACTGAGAATGACACCTGAAGTTGTCCTCTAGCTTTATACACACATGCCCACATACACATACTCATTTTTTAAAAAAAGAACACAGGGCTGGAGAGATGGGCCAATGGTTAGCACACCCTGCTCTTGCAGAGGCTCCCAGTTTAGTGTCTAGCACCCTCATTTAGAGGCAACTGCCTGTAATTCCAGTTCTGGGTGATCCAGCACCCTCTTCTGGCCTCCTCTGGCACTGCAGTCATTGCTCATGCCCCCTCCCCTAACAAATGCGCAGAATTAAAAACAAAAATACTAAGATACTTTTAACAATGGACTACTTGCCACACAGCCAGCCCTCATCCCACCAAAGCTGTCCATTCACACTTATGTGGCGCTGTTCCTTTCAAAGACACCAAATATCTTGAGTCAGAAAGTCTCATTTCCTGAGATCTGATCAGTTCCTCCTTTCTTCCATCCACAGTGTCCTAGTTACCTTTCTGTGGCTGTGATAAAAATACTAATAAAAAGCAACCTGGGGAGGAAAGGGTTTATTCCCATTTACAGGTTACAGTCCATTATCGAGGGAAATCAAGGCAGGAACTCAAGGCAGGAGCTTGAAGCAGGAACTATGGAGGCTCTCTGCTCATTAGCCTGCTCAGCTATCTTTTTCACAGAGCCAGGCCCACCTGCTAGGGATGGCACCATCCACAGTGGGCTGGGCCCTCTACATTAACTAGCAACATAAAAAATGTCACACAGACGTGCCTGCAGGTCACTGTAATGGAGACAATTCTTCAATTGAGTTCCCTCTTCCCAGGTTACTCTAGGCTTGGATCAAGTTGATATAGCCATAACATACAGTCTCTCTGTGGATAACCAGAGACACACTTCACTTCCACATTATGTCATGAAGCCCACAACAGAACCAAGTTCACGGTCATCAGGGGCTCACTTTGCCTTTCCTTCTCCATGCTTGTCTTTACTGAGTCATACTGTGGGGAAGCCCTGGTGGAGCCGGGGGAGTGTCCACGGGCTCTGCTGATGGAGAGAGGATGTCCCCCCTCCACCCTCAGCAGCTGATAACTATGAGGAACTGTCCCAGAGGCCATCTGAGAGGGCTGCTTGCCATCTTCTGTTAAGGCATCCGACAGGAAACATGTGAGCATGCAAGGGCGGCCGAGCCCTGTAGGCGATGCTGCAGAAACACGGCTTGTTAACAAGCCCAGCCCCACATCCCACATGGCTCCGTCTAAACAAACTTGTGTGTGTATCTGAGTAAAAGGCACACTTTGAAGCGGCACATCTCAGCTCTGGAAGCCAAGAACATTAGCAGCAGCTTGCTGTGGGTTTTCGTTTTTTGGGTATGCTGTGGCTGGGACAGGGGGAGAGTGAGGGGTGGTCCATTTGGGGGGTGGCAATACAGACTTAAGTTATCCACTGACATCTGCAGGCCATTATGCTATAAAGCCAGGAAGATAAGTCTGCACGGTGCTAATAACCCTAAATGGGAACCAGGAACTGTGGGAAACCTCCGCTTGACCAGGTTTACACACAGCGTCTGTTAGGGCAAGGGAAAGATCACAGGGGCCGCCACAACGTGCCCGGGGGCTCTCGGCTGAGAAAGGCATCTAAGGATCTTAAAATCAACACTTTTCATGGTAAAAGGAGGCGGTGGCATGAGCTAGAGAGTACCGAGGGAGGAGTCCAAGCTCTGATCTCACAATTTCTCCAGCAAAAATAACATGAGTTGGGGCCAAAGAAAAGCGATCCTGTTGCCTAGATTCGTTTCTGATTTCTTCTTCCAGTTCTTGTGCACAATGCCCGCTCTGTCCAGGATCCAGGCCCAGAAGAACCCAGCATTAATGGATTTTTTTCCCTTTTAAATCACTAGCCTTATCATATACATATTAGCAAGCCTGGAACAATATAATCATAGCAGTTTCTCTCTTTCTCTTTCTCTCTCCACCCTTGTATTTAGAGAGCCCCAAACCACTTCTCTTTGTGAAGGCTAAGTAAGCCAGAGTGCATGCTGACGGAGCCACGACTTCCAGCTGCCTGTCGCGGCTTCCTACTAGATGCTCCACACTAACCACAAATGTGCGTGGCAGCTTTCTGCAAGGCTCCCACCCGGCAACCAAACAAAACACTGCAGAGCCAAAGGGGAGGCGGGGGGGGAGGGGGGGAGAGGGGACTCCCGCAGGTGGCCTCTCTGTGTGATTAGCTTCCGAGTTCCAGGCCCGAGCTTCCAGGAGGATGTGTGGAGAATGACCCTCAGCCCCTGCCTGAGGATGAGCTCCTTAGATGACACAGCATCCCTGACCCAAACCATGCAGGCCCCTCTGTGTTTCAAGCTTCTAATGAAGTTGGCTGAATCCCCTAAAGTTTGCTGTTGCTGTGATGGCTCGTGTCTAAGGAGGAGAGAAAAGTCTGCGGATGGACGCCCCTTGAAAGTGGGTTACTTCAAGGCAACACAAGTCTCCATTCCCATGAGTTTTCCAGTGGAACTTCCTTGGGTGGGTCTTCCTAAAATGTAGTTGAGAAAGGTGGCTGCTCAGGGCAAACCCAATACCCTATGTGGTACTGAACGCCATCGGAAAGCCGGCGGCTCCTAAGTGGATCCGTCTCACACAGATGCCGTGCGGACTGGGGTAAAGAAGTAACAGGCTGCAGGGCGGTGGTGGCGCACGCCTCCAATCCCAGCACTCGGGAGGCAGAGGCAGGCGGATCTCTGTGAGTTCGAGGCCAGCCTGGTCTACAGAGTGAGTTCCAGAACAGGCACCAAAACTACACAGAGAAACCCTGTCTCGAAAAACCAAAAAAAAAAAAAAAAAGAAGAAGAAGAAGAAGAAGAAGAAGAAGAAGAAGAAGAAGAAGAAGAAGAAGAAGTAGTAGTAGTAGTAGTAGTAACAGGCTCCTCCTCCTCCCTGAGCCTCTCCCTAAGTATCTTTCCCTCAGCCAGGGTCAAGCACAGACTAAGCAGGGGTGGAGAGAGAGGGAAGGAGGGAAGGAGGGAGGGAGGGAGGGAGGGAGGGAGGGAGGGAGGGAAAGGAGAGAGAGAGAGTGCCCATGGCCCCATAGTTAGCAAGCCCCTACTTCTGCAGAGACGGATATAAGTTGTGTCTGCTCTGGGGCTGAGGAGATGGCTCAGTGGGTAAATGTCACATGAGCCTGTGTGGGATGGAGACAGAAAGATCACTGGACTACCGGGCACCAGCCCAGTTCCAGTTTCAGTGAGAGTCGCTGTCTCAAGAGGATGAAGCAGACAGAGCAAGGACCCCTGGCATCCTCCTCTGGCCTCTGTACCACACATGTGCACATAGACTACACACTCACTCACACATGTACACACACACACACACACACACACACACACACACAAATAAATGATAAGAGTAAAATCGTACCCCAGTTTACACATGCCTCTTAAATACAAACCTTGGACTAGAGAGAGAGCTCAGCCTGTATGTTCAGGTGTGAACCGAAGTGCTGAATGCACAAGTGTTCAATTACAAACATTTCCTGACTAAAAAGGTGGTTTGGTTTGGTTTGGTTTGGTTTTGGTTTACTAGTGATGGGGTCTGTAGCCCAGGCTGACCTCAACTACCTCTGTAGCGGAGGATGACCCTAACCTCCTGAGTTCTGGGATTACAGACATGTGACACCATGCATGATTCATGGAACCCAGGACCTTGTGTAGTGCATGCTAGGCAACACGCCACCAGCTGCCTGCAGAGTTCTTGGTGAGTGTTCTCTCCTGTCACTGACCCTCTGGGAGAAAGACACAGACCATTCTACACACGTCCACTAATATCCTGACCGAGCTTCTGCCCAGCGCCTGACTTCCTTTTTTCCCATGGGTTGGGCTTGATACCATCAGCAAGATTGAGTGAGCACTGTGCTTACGAGGCAAAAACAGAGAACTTGCCACTTCCATGTTCCCAAGTCCGGGATGTGAAACCTGAGCTTTGATTAGCTCTCGATGCCAAGTCTGACAATAGCCCATGACGACTGTCAGGCCCTCCTCTGTGGAGCCCTGTGTCCCTAGTAAAACATACTCCCCAGAGGCCTGAGGGTGTGGCTCTGTTAGTAGAATGCTTGCCTAGCATAAACAAACAAATAAAGTCCTGGGTTTGATCCCTAACGCCATGTAAAGTGGAATATTGTGGCGACCACTGGTGACCCCAGCACTTTGGAAGTGAAAGCAGGAGGGTCAGAAGTTCAAGGACATCCTGAACTACCTAGTAAGTTTGAGACTGGCCTAGGCTACTCGCAACACTGTCCAAAAACAGTTAGAAAAGTTAAAAAAGAAATAATAATTCCACTGGCTTCATACGCAGGTGGTTTGACAGGGATGTCAATGAAAAAGGAGGTTGCATCTCTTTTCAAATAAGTGGCTGGGGGATCAGCAATGGCTCAGCAGGCAGGGTGCTTGTCACAAAACCCGACTCCCCTGAGTCAGTCCCTGGAACTCACATGGTGGAAGAAGAAACTGTCTCCTGCAAGCTGTTCTCTGACCTCCACGTGCATGAGAGTGTGCCCACACACCACAATCACACACGCACACACGCTAAAATAAATAAATCTGGAAGTAAATGTTTCTTAATTAGTTCTAGCTCTGGAAGAGAACTTGATGTGGGGATGGAGAGACAGATGGAAGCTAGGAGTTGTGGAAGTTCAGTTCCCAGCACCGCATCTGCTTACAACCTCCTGTAACTCCAGTTCTGAGAATCCAGCGCCCTCTTCTGACCTCCGAGGGCATTGCACACATGTGTACAACACCCCCCTCCACATGCATACAAGCAATTAAAAAATAACAAAATATCTGAAAAAAGAATTCAGATTTTTTTGTTTGTGTGTATGCAGGATGTATCCTTGAATGTGAGAAAATTTGGGAGTCTAAATCCAAATTTCTTCTGGATTTAATAAACACTGCCAAGTGTTTGTCTCTTCCACTAGTGAGAAGTATGAAAGGAAACCCAGGTGTTTTCACCTAAATTCCCATAGCATGATGCTCAGTGGAGCCTCCATCAAAATGTACACACACACACACACACACACACACACACACACACACACACACACGCACGCACGCACACACGCAGCATGGCTCCTCCCACCACTTACCATTGAGTACTGGGGGACAATCCCATCGGCATCACCATGATAGATGTAGACTGCTCCAGCAAAGTCATCCTCCTTAGGTGCACCAACAGCCACATCTGAGGGGAAACACTTAATTAGAAAGGCCACACGGGGTGAGATCAGTGTGGCTTCCTTAACTCCAGTCACCATGTCTGAATTCCCTGGTTTCAGGACTTCTCCACTGTTCACTACTCCAACATTTAATCAGACAAACGGTCTCCCAACATTGAAAAGCTGAGAAGAATTTACTCGAGGAAAGTGTCTCTCCTCATCCTCAGAGGCAAGGACACTGAAGTAATCCATAAAAGTAACACAGATGAAGACAACCCATCCTAACCTGCCTGCCAGAGTGCACTAGTGTGCGGATGAAATGTCAACTTTATTTTAGGTGAAGGAAGCAGATAAAGTAACATTCATTTCACATGCACACCAACATTATTTCCACAGATGACAGCTCTTGGAACAAAGCCTCAGTCTTCCTTCCCTTTCTCTCTTGTTTTCTAATAAGTCATGTGTCTGCTAATGTGAGGTCAAGGGTCAGGGGTACGTATTCCCATGACCTCAAGATGACAGTCCTCTCACTGAATGAAGCCATCTGTGGCCAATGGTGTGAAGTACTGAAGGATAATCTGGCTTAAGCAAGAGCCACATTCCAACCCTACAGAAGTGGCTCCCAATGTCTGTATACGCTACATACAGTAAGGGAAAGAGGTATTAGAAAGACCAGAGAGAGACGCCAAGAGGCTGTGGCGGGTACCATTGTCCAAGAAGAAACAGGCATTAGGTCCATACACCACCCATTCTTCTGACATGCACATACTCAACCAGGCTGACATTATCAGGGAAGAAAATATCTAATTCTCTCCTTAGTCACTTCCCCAAGAACATGACAGAGCATACCAGATGCAGAGACAAGCATTTTGTGATGGGAAGAAGCCCCCAATGGACCAGCCCCAGAGGCCACCGCAAGCACATAGCACAGAGTACGGAGCTCATGGGAATGGAGTGTGCAGAGGTGACATTCTGGTGCCCAGTCCATCTCCAAGAGTTGCCCTTTCTCCCCATGGGAGTTGGTGTGCCTTCAGGGGTAGAAGAGGGAATCCAGTCACAAACAGGGGACAACGTTAGAGCCTGGCAAGCTGCTGCACCTGGAGGGACCCCGTGCCCCCGAGAGGCTCTACTCACCTGGGAAGCCGTCATCATCAAGATCACCCAGGCTGGCAATGCTCTCCCCAAAGTGTGCATTGTAGGCACCATCTCCGGTCAGGGACAACTGTTCCTCAAGGGCTCCCTGGGAAACAGGATGGAGGTGGAGGGAAAGAAGGAGGGGGCCGAAAAGCACAGTGAAAACTCAGAACACCACCCTCTTGGGGCACAACAGTGGACAGGAAACAGCTGGGCAGAACCACAGACCCAGATGTCTTTCCTCATAGCAAAGCCTTCATCCATGCAGAGAGTCTACAAGTAGCCCGAGATATGTCTTAGGAGAAAGACAATAGCAGGTAGACCCTGGACCGAAGGTCATCTGGCCAAATTCAAACAGGCGAGCCTCCCCTCTCCCTGTCCCCAGTGTCCTTCCTCTCTGCTCTCCTTACAGCCTAACTCTTCCCCAGAAGTGTGGTTTTGTTTTCTTTGAGGCAAGGTCTCACGTTGTAGCTCTGGTTATTCTCTGTATAGATCAGGCTGTCCTCAGATTCACAGAGATTCTCCTGCCTCTGACGTTTGAATGCCAGGACTAAAGGCGTGCGCCGCCACCCCTAGTCCAACGCTGGTTTAAGGTGCAACCGACTAAGAAATGGTCACCTTTGCCCCCTCCCTGACTTCTCATCTGACTTAAACCACCCGGCCCTTTCCCAGGGTTTTCTAAATTGTAAGGAGGGGCTCTCTGGGGGCCTCCTCACCTCAGCACAGATGACCTGACTGTGTTTGTCTAAAAAGAAAATGCTTAGGATGGTCCAGGACCAAGGTCGTAGGTCCAGTTCAGGAAGAGAGGAGACAGGTTCAGGGAGGAAGCCCCTCTCCAGCACAGTGCTGCCTGCCCGGCCGGCACCCTGTGTAACCCTTGCTCTCTTGAGCCTCCCACCCCAGGAGGTCAATTTGAGATTAACAAGTCTCCTGCCTTCCTCAGGGCTGACCTGAATAAATCTATTTCCTTCCTCAAAGTTCTGACTCTGGATTTTGTAGAGAGGTGAGAGGCAGGAACCTTAGAGTCTGGTAACGAAAGGAGTGCACACTTCTCATTTTTTCCTTCTCTTGTGCCTTTTGGTTGTTTTGCACAGAGTACGCATTAGCGGTCTTGTCAGAGGGTCCTGGTCTCTGCCCAGTGGCACCTGTGGTCAGAGGTGCATCACATGTGGCCCAGCTTTGAGATCTCTGGGCAATGGTGCACATGGCAGCAGAAGCCATCCCAGAGTGCCCATGGTCCCCATGAATCACCAGCATACAAATACCAGGACATTGAGACACCTGACATCTGCAGGCTTAAGAATCTTGAAATCCTCCCTGGTGTAGAGCATTTTGGATCTACATACACCCACAGTCCACCACGCCAGGGTCTGTCTTTCATTATGACTAAATTTCTGTTGCTATAAACAGAACTTGAAGCTTGAAAAAATACTTAAAGATCTGATGATTTGATTTATTTAATCGGTGAGACCCCACTCCAAAACACAGAAGGTTGTCCCTTGGTGTCTGGGAGTATTGGTGCCTGGAACCCTAGCATACCAAAACTTCAGATGTCTAAATTCCTTATATAAAACAGTGCACTATTTGCATAGAAACTATAGCTGCCTTCCCGTAGCCTTTAAGCATGTCTAGATTACTTACAATGTTTAATACAATGCAAATGATATGCAAATATGTTTTACATTATGTCATTCAGGGAACAATGGTAAGGAAACAGTCTAAACATATTCAGTAGGAACAATGGTTTTTATCCCCATGTGTTCAGTCTGGCTGGTTAAATCCAAGCATTCTTGGTCACAGATGGCCAGTTCTGTAATTCTTCCTGCTAGTGAGATGGGGAAAACCCCAAGTCCCTCTGTGTATATCCACCCCTGGACTGTATGGTTATCTTGTTTAGACCACATGACACCTCCTCCTACTTTATAGAGGAAGAAATGATCAATTTCAAGCTATTTGTTCATCTTGCACATAAGATTTGGCAGGGTTTAGATTCAAGCTCAGGCTACCTACTCTATGATCTCCACACCTCCACAGTGCCATACGATCACTACCCAAGTGGGTCGTGGTGCAACAGAAACAAGACTGCCCCGGTACACAGTGTAGCCATACGGCAGTGAGGTGCGTCAGAAGGGGTGCGGCCAGTGTGTGAACACTTGGGGTCTTCTTTCTCATGGGTCCCCTGCCTCTACTGGGTACTGCCCTGCCCTCTTCCCAAGGTCCCATCCATCCTCCTCCACCAGCTGCAGAGGAGGAGGAGGCACCTTTACGCCTGTCTCTCCCCTTTATGATTCTGCAGAAAAGGGACCCTGTGCTTATAGCCCCTGGCCAGTTTATCATCTGGTACCCAGCACGGACTCCGTGCTGAACTAGGTAAGGGTCCTGCGACTTCACCACTCAGCCCACATACGTCTTTCTGTTGGGAGCTCTGCCCAGTCCAATTCACCTTTCCACTCAATTCCTACTCCTTCCTCAAGATTCCTCGCCAACATCCTATCCCTGTCTCTCCAGAAAGATGCACATAAATTCTCAGAGAGGTGGCAGAGCCTAGAGATAAAGCCAGCTTGCTGAGGTCAGATCCCAGCCTCTCTACCTTTTATCTGTGAGATTTCAGACAAGTGAGTTAACCTTCTGAGCCTTGGTTTATTTCATCTGAAAAATAGAGACCATTGCTACCACGTGTATATCACACTGACATCACTTAGAGAAAGCAGGAAAAGCCACACACAGCACCCAACAGCCTTAAGCTTCTCCCTGGGACCCGCACTGTATATAACTGTCCAATAATGGATCATTAAGCCTTTTCATTCGGGACCCAGGTCTTCATCTCCTCTGGGTAACATGGCCCAATGTGCAATTTACTTCCAGCGGGATCCAGTGGGCTAGTCACTATGACTGGACAGTTGTCCCTCCCAATACCCATCTCCTCATTGACCCACACTGTACTCACATTTCCTTTGTTGAGGTAGACAGTAACCTGCCCTTCATCTCTGATCTCAGAAAACATGGGGGCCCCCACGAGCAGGTCAGAGAGGCCATCCATGTTCAGGTCAACTGCGCACAAGGAGGAGCCGAAGTAAGAGCCCATCTGCAACCAAGTCCAATCACAACAACGTGTTCAGAGGCTGTCCTTCACCCCCAAGGCCCCTCTTCATCAGCACATGTCCCCAGCACCTCAGAAGCTGTGTCAGTTGAGCAAAGAGTGACATGCCCAACTCCTGTGGACTGTCCAGTCAATCAGACACCAAAGCTAGTCATCTTACAGAACCCTTTCCTAGAGCCCGGCCAGGGCAGGTAAAGGGACAGTCCCTCGAGAACGAGACACTATGTTATATATGTGCTCCATATGCCAGACATTTCACAAGGCATAGCAAGGAGGGATATGAAGTCTCAGAACACAAGCAGGTAGGAAAATATGACATGGGGCATGTATCCTCCCCAGCCTCACACAGAGTAAGAGTTGGGGCATGAGCTGGCAGAACAGAAGAACACATAACTCACGTTCTATCAGGTTTGACAGATGGGGAAATAGGACCAGTTTATACTGGATCTTCTTGAATCAGAGTGAAATCAGTACCTGCTGCTTTATTATTCTCTCTCTCTCTCTCTCTCTCTCTCTCTCTCTCTCTCTCTCTCTCTCTCTCTCTCTCTCTCTCTTGTATGCATGTTCATGTATGTGCCTGTTCATATGAGTGCAGGTACATATGTGTGCAAGTACACATGGGCTGGTACATATGCACATCTCCACCTCCACAGTGCTGAGGTTACAAGAGCATGCCACCACCCTGGGCTTTTTCATGAGCAGTCTGAAGATCCAAGGATCACACTCAGGTCCTCATACTTGCACAAGGAGACTCTGTAAATAAGCCCTCTCCCTCGGCCCAGGATCTGTTATTTTACATCCACCATCTTAAACACAAAGACCAAAGACCCAGCCTTTTGCCAGGATGAGACAGGCAGCTCAAGTGTGCTTACAGATGGTGTCTGAGTTGTGTGTCTCAGTCATGAGAGTGAGTGGTGGAGCCCACGGGCCTAGCTGAAGGAGCAGCCCACCCTGCTGTGGCTCACATGACCAGGAGAGCCGGCTCCCAGCACATCAGCTTTTCCATTTCCAAGAGACCATCTACATTTTGACTTTCAGTACCTATTCCAAATGCTGACAATGTGTTCATTTTTTTTAAAAGACCAATTACTATGGGATTGGGGACCTGTAATCCCAGCTACTCAAAGGGCTGATGTAAGAGTACCCCAAATTCAAGGCCAGCTTGGCAAACTTAGTAAGATCCTCCCTCTAAAGTAAAAGTAGGGGCTGGAGAGATGGCTCAGTGGTTAGGAGCCTACACTCTTCTTGCAGAGATCCTGAGTTCTGCTCCCTGCACCCACACTGAGCAGCTCACAAGTGCCTCCAGCTCCAGGGGCATGTGACATCACTGGCTCACATGGGTACTGCACTCACGGGCACATGCCCACACACATGTACATGTAGTTTAAAAAAAAAAAAACCTTTAAGTCAAAGTTACAGAAGAGCTAAGGATATAGCTAAGCAGTAAGAGAGCTTTGCCCAGCAAGTCAGAGGCCCAGGTTAACACTCAGTTCTGTGATAAATAAGTAAATAAGCAACGACTGTGCACGCCCTGAGCATGCAAGCTGTGCTGCCCAAAAGGGGTGTAGGTATGAAACTTCTAACAAAAAGAGAAGACAACATGCAATATTGTTTCAAGTAAATGCTTTCAAATGGAAGGGTCTGGAATTTCCCCTTACTTGTGAGACCTGTTGGCAGCTGACCTTGGGGAGATTGAGAGAGGTGGAGAGAGCTCCAACCAACTTCCTGCAGTTAACACTAGGCCTGGAGGACTTGGGAAGGTTGCTTAGAAACCCAGTCAAGGACAGAAGGGCAGAGCCAAGAGCTGTTCTCTTGGGTTGAGCCCCAGGGGGTGATTGGCTTAACCCAAGCAGACTACTTAGCTTGGTGTCTTCACGGATGTTCAATCTAAAATCCTCCAAGTTTTTTCTATGCAGACATTTCACCCACTGAGGTGAGTCAATGACACTTCAACATGTCAAGGACACACTTTGGACCCAGAGCTCCTTAACTGGTAATCAGAGTGTGTCTACGTCTGTATTTGTCTGAACCACAAACTTAGTAATGATCTTACTAAGTAATGTCGTAAGGTGTCACTTAATAAAGAGCAGACCACTTTTCTTTTATTTTCTTTTTTTGGTCATTGTTTGTGGTTTTCTTTCTTCCTGAAAGGGAGCCAGGATACTAGACAATTTGAACCAAAGTGGAGCCAGAGAAAAGCAGAAGTAAAGTGTGGCTTTCTGAGTTGGAACCTTCTGTTGTGTGTGTAGCCCTGGACAAAAGGGCAAAGCTAGAGACATCCTTTAGAAGCCCAGGGGGTCATGTCCTTCCCCCTCTAAGATAATGGAGAAGCTGAGAACATCTTCCAGCAATAAGCAGATGTCTACGAAGGGACAGGCCTATGTAAAGGTCAGATGGATGATGATGAGCACGTGGTAACAGGAGATGCTGAGAGGGTCAGTGAAGGCCACAGGGCATGGGGTATAGAGGATTTAGGGGCAACTCCAGAGCAGGGCAATGGCTTTGCAGAGAAGAACCAGAAAGAAATGATGGAGTCCCAGAAGATGCCTCAGGCAATAAAGTACCTACTGTGCAGGCATGAGGACCTGAGTGTGAGCATCTATAATCCTGGTGCTGAGGAAGTTCATAGCCTAGCCAGCCCAACTGAGGGCCTCTCTCAAAAAAAAAAAAGGGGGGGGGGAGAGAGAGAGAGAGAGTGACTGAGGTAGACACCAGACGTCAGCCTCTGGCCTCCATAAGCACACATACACATGCATGTACACCACCATGCACACACATGTGTATATCCACATGAACACACACACACACACACACACACACACAGAGAGAGAGAGAGAGAGAGAGAGAGAGAGAGAGAGAGAGAGAGAGAGAGAGAGAGAGAAGGGAGGGAGCATGGGAGAATGGGAGGAAGGAGGGGGAGAATTAGGAAGGTGGCTGTGGAGCTGGGTAAAGCACCTTGGCCCTGCAGTCTCTGCATGGAAGAACCTGACTCACCCTATCACAATGAGGCCATTCAAACAGACGTGTGTCTGTCCTAGAACTCAATGCACTGATTCCTCAGGCAGCTTAGACAAGGTTCTCAAGGGCTGCATGATTTCCCCTCACAGCATCGAGTCTCAAAACATCCCCCAGACCTCTCTCCTTTCGACACAATTGGTCATGGAAGCCCCTCTCCAAACCTGGAGGCTTTGGGCAGAGAAGAGAAGCCTGCAGGCAGGTTGACAACAGAAGGACAGGAAACAGCGGGGGCAGGGTCCAGTTCTTGGAGCACTCTGAAACAGTGCTCACACCTTGACTTGTAGGCCTATCACCCACAAGGGACACAACCACCCATTTATCATAAGATAGTCACTTGTTTGGGGGCCCTCTCTGTTTTATCTATCACAACTAGTACATAGCTATTTCTTTTCTAACTTTAGAGTTGCTTAGAAAACTTGTTTTGCAAATTTTTCACTGTTACTTTCCGATGCTAATGTTTTGGGGTTTGGGAAATGTTAAAATAACACATGCCAGCACACTTCCGAGAGCTAAAAGCAAAGCCAAGTTTGTGGGTACCTTTTTTTTTCATGTAAAGGTTATGATCATTATACACTGAGTGTACATATTAAGGTTGTTAAAATTGCAACCATAAGAAAAATATAACTACTATGTGTAAGTGGGATCTTTGGAATTGTGAACACTGATCACTGTCGGAACAACATGGACCGTTCCCAGACTGATGTGTGGCAAGAACAAGGCCGAGTGGGAATGAAGCGGGACCCAGGGGAAGCAGGCCAGGAAGGAACAGTCATTGTTTTCCCCTTGTCTCAGGGAAACTGTGGGCAAAGCCTCCTGGCAGCTCCCCCTCCCACATTCCATGCATCCTTAGCTTTGTTCCAGAACCCACTAAGGCCTCCAACGGCTTCCATGATCCCCCAACCCTCCTAGCCTCTACCATATCCACTGAGCCACAAAGCTCAGCCACACTTTCCTGATGATCTGAGCCACAAAAACACAGGCAGGAGAGGGAAGCCCTAGAAAAGGATGTGAACGAATCACCGAACCATTCTACTGGCTGAATCTCATGGATTACAGTGGAAACTTCTAGAAAACAGGGAGGGAGCTGAGCGTGGTAGGGCGGCAGATAACCCTTTTCCAAGACAGCCTTCAGAAATGGCTTTGTGGTTGTTTGTTCCTCAACCTTCTAAGAACATTGAGATACAAAGTCATTACCTGTAATAAATCATTACACACACACACACACACACACACACACACACACACACACACACCTCATAGTGTTTTAAGGAACTTTATAATTTTGTGCTTGACTGCATCCATGGCTACCCTGTGGTACACATAGCTGATGGTTGTGGGTTGAACATCCCTGTACATGAACTAAAGTGCGTTTCATTTGAATTTTCTTTATGTGATAGCAGTTCCCCTGGCAGTGGCAGTCAGGGGTCAAGGACATGGGAAGAGGAGGTGATATCAGGCAGATCAGACAGGGACAATGATCAGTAGCTGATCTGTCTGGGTTGATTTGGATTGTGCGTGCATGAGACAGCTAGAGGAAGACAAAAGTGACGGGAGGGACAGACAGACAGATGGCTCACATCATTTGGATGCAGCACCTGAATTGTGACACCTTTGAAAACAAACCTGTAACTTAGTACAAATGTGTACAAACTCATCCACTACACCCTCAGGATATACAAATCCTCGAAAGGAACCGACTCCCATATGAACCACATCAAGAACTCACCTTTTTTCCTGATGCCTGGAAAATCTTTATTAAGGTCCCTGATCTTCGGTCAGCTCTAAATATATAAACCTATGGAGTGAAAACAAACAGAGCCTCGTCAGGACGGAGCACTGACTAGAGATGCTTGTCGCTGTCTTCTTGTTGTCTCTCACAGGTGTGTGGACACCGGTTAAGGAAAACAGAAGTGCTGATAGAGCTCTCAGCAACTCCAAAACCAAAGTGTCAATCCTGGGGTGGAGAGTGTCTCCCACAGCTCCGGAACCCATGGTTTGTCCACAAAAGGGCCCTGAAGAACTCCTCAACTAGAACTGAGTGGTTCAACTCTCGGGAGATAGGTTGTCTTTTTCTTTAAATTAACTCCTTCAGTCCTGGGAGTTAGAGCTTTAGTGGATGTCACAACCTAAGACAAAGGGGTAAGCACTGGGGATAACCTCTCCAACATGATTCCACATAGAAGTTAGAACTGTGGAATCTGTGTGGATAAACACGGGATTCTTTTGGGGAAATAAGCAAGGAAACATTAAATAAATTCCTTTATGGTGGGATTTTTTTTTCAGAGCCCTTAGCACTATGAATTCATTGATGTCTGATTTGTTTTTTTAAGAGATTTATTGATTTTATTTTATGTATATGAGTGTTTTGCCAACATGTATGTATGTGCACCATATTGCATGCCTGGTGCCCACAGAGGTCAGAAGAAGGCATTTGACACACACACACACACACCCTCCCCTAGAACTGGAGTTACAGATGGCTGTGAGCCACCATGTGGGTGCTGGGAACCAAACCCAGGTCCTCTGCAAGAGCAACCAGTGCTCTTAACCACTGAGCCATCTCTCCAGCCCCTCATCACTACATCTTCAAAAATTATTTCTGTGCCCCCTTTCCTTCCCCTTTCTTGTGTGTGTGTGTGTGTGTGTGTGTGTGTGTGTGTTTGTGTGTGTGTGTGTGACATGTGTGTGATGTGTTGAGAGTCCAGAAGAAGGCTTCAGATCTCCTGGAGCTGGAGTTCCAGGTGGCTGTGAGCTGCTTGACGTGGGTGCTGGCAGCTAAATCCTAGTCCCCGACAAGGGCAGCCAGCCCTCTGAATCACTGAGCCATCTCTCCTGACGCTCTGGTTACACCGTATGCAAGGATGAGCTGATGCGAACCAGGGTAGAGGGCCCTTTCCTAGGCTAAGGAGCAGCCACGTTGGTGTGAAGGCCTTGGTGTTCTCACACCAGGAGTGAAAGCACCCAGATCCTTAAGGTCACAGTGGAGAAGTCTGGCGGCCCTGCTTCCTCTCCAGGCGGCGCCATCATCACTGGGTTTTTTTTCTTCCACTATATAGAGAAATTCATGTGACTCAGAAAGAGCCGGTTGTTGGCAGAAGTTACCAGAATTCAGCTGTGCAATCCCCAACAGTCTCTGCCTCAGCGCCCTGATTTATTTGGTTTCATTTTCAAAGGACCTCTCTCCACAGCATCCTACCCCTGAAACACAAGCAGCCAGTGCTGCCTGCTGCCCAAGATGGTCCAGTGAGATGACCTCCTGAGAACGTCTCAGGCAAGCCCTGTCAGCTGACGGCTGCTGGGCTCGCTGACTTCTCGGCTCGAGGTGCCCATTAACCAGGGTGTGGGTTCCAGAACTCAGGATTCCACTTGTCTGAACCACAGAAGACATGATCAGACATGAACACTGCTCTACCCTTGGGACTATGGGCCCGAGCTTTCCCCAGCGCTGTGGTTTGAATGTGAACTGTCCCCATAGGCTCATGTGTTTAAACACCTGGTTCTCAGCCGGAGTCACTGTTTGGGAGGGTTGGGAGGAGGGGCCTCTTGGAAGGTTCGTGGGGGCAGGTCTTGAGGTAAATGCTCTGCTTCTGCAGTGTGGGAGCTTCCTTTCTACCACCACGTCTTGTGCGTTGTGACAGAGTCAATCTCCTCGGACTCTGAGCCATGATAAATTCTGCTTTCCCTAAATTGCTTTCTGACCGGCATTTAGCCACAGCAATGAGGAGTAATAAGTACAGCCAGTAAGATAAATGTGGATCTCCTGAGCGGGAATGCCTGAACCGTGACGCTGCCCACAGCCACAGTTCCCCTTATCAGGCCCTTAGAGGCCATGATTCCTAGAGAGTCTCAGAGTGCCCTGGACTACGGGATGTCCTCTACCTTCTTGGCAGCTACGCTAGAGAAAGATCAACATGTTCCCAGGCTACCCCAGTTGCACTAGTCTTGAGAACACAATGGATTTTTTTGTTTTGTTTTGTTTTGTTTTCTGAAACATCAGGGTAACAAATGAAAATCAGGCATTATAAAGCTCTCAAAACATTGAAGATGAGATCTGATTTCATCAGGTCAGAGTTGTTTGGGAAGGTGGAGGTATTTGAATTAGGACCACACTGGATGCTCTTCCTCTGGAGGGTACCATCATGTCAAGGATAGTCTTTAAAATCACACACAAAGTCAGTTACAAGAGCTCCAAGCTTCCAAGGCGAACCCTCCCAGTGACCAGAAGGGACAGTCAGAGGGGAGGATTCCCCATGAGTCTGTTGCTTACTCTTCGGCCACGGGAACAAAGCACACTGGAAAGCCTCTACAGGGCAGCACGCTCCCGTCCTCTGCCTGGTACTACGTCATGCCTCAGGCTTTTCTCCTCACCTTTCCAATGCCTTCATCCTGTGGGGCACCCCCTACCACATCAGTGATGGATGGATGAGAGAAGTGGCCAGCGGTCACTGCATAGCCTAAATAGGATGGGAAGAAATCAAGGACATGCTTGAGAAGGAGGTCATATAAGAAAAAACTACGCAGCAGAAGAAAACATTTCTTTGGTAGTATTCTATCCAGACAGTATGCTCTAGTTATTGTTGGGACATAAACCTTTCTGGAGGACAAGTGGCAGCTGTCAATCTCTTTATATTAAATAGCTTGTCTTGTAAAAGTGCATGCTCACAGGGACAGTGTGAGGGCAGTACCTTCTGATTGTCCCCTATGGAACAAGTAGGGTGCTAAATACTCTGTGTGTTTCTTACTTTGGGGAAATACAATTCTAATGACACAGTCCATGCCAAAAAAACATACAACTTCAAGAATGAGCACAATTCTAATGACACAGTCCACACAAAAATGTACAACTTCATGAATGAGCACAATTCTGACACAGTCCACACAAAAATGTACAACTTCATGAATGAGCACAATTCTAATGACACAACTTCATGAATGAATACAACTTCTCTAATGAGCACAATGCTAATGACACAGCTTCATGAATGAGAATACACATACTTAGGGGTACAACCCCATCCAGGTCAAGAAACTAAACACAGGGCTAGGGATTCAGCTCAATGGTAGAGGGATTGCTTGGTATGCATAAAGCCCTGGGTTCAATTCCTAATACTGGAAAATATTTCAATATTCTTTTTTTGCATATAGACAGTACATGGCTAGCCACCAATGCTCAAGATTACCGAGTAATATTCAAAGCCATCTGCATGAGTCCAGAGTATCTGCAGTTATCAATTATGTCACATCCTTTTTAAGAGAAGTGAGAGATACTGATGATGGATGGATGCGTGGATGGGTGAGCAGATGGGCAGTCAAAGAATCTGGGCTTAAAGGAACCCAGAAACAATGGGGAAAGGACATATGATGTTGACTTAAATGTCTCCTGCTTCCCGCATGCCTAGCTGGCAGGCTGAAATCACACCCCTGACCAGTAGAAAAAGCTTTCTCATGACCTTCAAACCCTAAGGCTGTGATTACATGTTGACCTGCGACACATGTCGGCTGCGATCACTTTAGCACAGCTATCTCATTTTCTGCGTGCTTGACTTCTCTCAGCCTGAAGGCTCGCATTATACAAGACGACCATGAGTGATATCACCCTCAACTACTCCACGCTAATCCCTGTAGCAGATAAGGGCCTCTGGCTTGTCACAGAGAGAAACCACAGGTCCTGTCCTCAAACCTAAAGCCACCAAGGAGCTGTGACTCTCTGTGCCTTCCCTTAAATCCCTGACTCAGTGTTGAGTCCGTTCTAGTCACTAATTTATGCAATGCCCTGGGAATGTGAGGCAAAACCCCCACCTCAGGGTGCTCACAGCTTAGTGGGAGATTAGTGGGAAGCAAGTGCCTCTGCAGCACACACCCTGGGCTTGGGGGCCGCAGTATGCAGAACCTGCCTCAGAAACCGTGGGTCTGTAACTGACCTCACTGCCTGTCAGTCACGTGACTTGGATGCGTTCCATAATGTCTTTGCACTTCCTCATCTAGGAACTGTACAGGGCAGTGATAATGGCTGCCTTGGAAGGTTGTTTCAGAAACTGGAAGAAATCACACACCAAGCCTGGCACTGAGCAGAGGCTTAATGAGTGGTGGGTTAAAGAGCTGGATGCAGAAACACCTCAAAGCGTGTGAAGTGCGGCTGGGTCTGCGCGAGTCGGGAAGATGCTCAAGCTGGGAATGGAGAGCCCTCCCCGCCGCCCCGCCGCCCCTTACACCCTCCTTCCAAGGTGTTTCCAGGGAATTCTCTATTCAAAAAGGGGGTCAGGAGTTTCCCTTGGCTTAATTTATATATAGCGGGCATGAAAGACATTATTTTGTCATTACCAACCTTTCTAAATTTAGTTTAATTCTCAGTCCACTTGAGGCCTGGATTGAACAAAAAGGATTGGCACTGTTACATGAACAAAGGCAGCCCATCGCTGTGTGCGTTTTTGGTTTTGTTTTTTTGAGACAAGCTTTTGCTAGGTTGCCCAAGCTGACCTCAAATTTGTGATCCTCCTGCCTCTACCTCCAGAGCACTAGGATTACAGGTATGGGCTACCGTGCCCAACTTATCTCTATTCTTAAATGAGCATGGCCTTCTTCCAGAACCTTCTCTCTCTCCCTCCTCTTCTTTCCTTCCTTCCATCTTTGTTTCTTTCCTCCCACCCCACCTTGTTTTGAAATAGCACCTCCCTACGGAGTCTAGAATAGCCTCAAATGTCCTTGATTCCATAAACTTCCTGCTGAGGCTGTGGCCTCCATAGCAAGCACTATGGATACACAGTGCTGTACCCAGCCCAGGATCATTTTTGCCTGGTGGTTGCTAAATTAAATTATGCCTATCTTCTTTCTAGACAATTAAAAGAATTGAAAAAATAAGAGAAATTTCCAGAGCCTTTGAGGGAAGCTCAGCACTATGTTGCTTGATCTCATGGAAATTCTGATTCTTACTGTTTGGACTTGTTACCAGGAAGCAGACACACCATTCACAATGATCTCTAGGGAAAGCCAGGTTCAACGGCATTCATTCCATATCTGGCCACCTGAATGTGATTGGCTGCTAAAGCAAGGCAATGGTTGGTCCCCTGGAGGTTTTCCCATCAGATTTTAACAAAACCATCCAGTTTTCACAGGGTTTCTTCTTTGATTTCCCTACCACCCATGTATGCAACTAAATGTTAAGGAACTCTAATTAAAGTGTAATTAATTAGATTGATGGGTATAAAAGCCAACTACTGCTTCTTTCTATTAATAAAGCAATAATCCTTGAGCTTGTGGTCATGGTGATCACTCACAGTCCACCTTGTCACCTGCAGACTCTCCAGATACTCACCCAGGTAGGTATACCGCCTGCTCATAATCACATCATCATTCAGTTTATAGTATGTGTTGTCCGTGAGATTCAGCACCTTGACCGTCCCAGCCCAATAAAATGAGCCTGGGGCACCCATGACCACCAGCTCCTAGGGGAAAAATCCAAAAGGAGACAGAGAGAGTTAGTTGATACGTTGACAGCCGCAGTCACGGCAAAGGAGAGGTGAGCATTGACATACAGTGCCTCTCTACGGCAGTGACACATACGGTCCCAGATCCTGGGCAATCTGGACTCTACCATGTAGTCAGGATTTTCAGCCTAAAGATGAGATTACTAAGCAAGGGGAGAGAATGAGTGACAGACCAAGTCCCTGTTTTGGCCATCAGTGAGGCTTCATGGACACTCCCTAACCCCCAACACACACACACACACACACACACACACACACACACACACACACACACACACACACACACACACGTTCATCCTAAGATGTTCACGAAATGGTGAACAATTGATACTGTTCCTAAATCATGTGACTCCAGGAAACAGTGCTCAAGAGAACACAGCAACATCACACCTGGCATGGTGGGCCACTCCTATAATCCCAACAGTCAGGAAATGGAGGCTGGAAGATCAGGAGTTCAGGGCCAGCCTTGACTACATAGTGAGTTCAAATCTAACCTGAGCTGCATGAGATGTTGTCTCAATAAAAATATTGGAGTTAAATGGCTCTATTGGTAGAGGGGCTTTTGCAAAAGCCAGACCACCCAAGGTTCATCCCCAAAACTCAAGGTGGAAAGAGAAAACTGATTCCTGAAAGTTGTCCTCTGACCACCACACATGTACTACCCCAGGAACACCTGCATGCATGCATCAAGTGTGTGCATATATATACGCAATAATAAATAAGTAAAATTTTAAATATGGAAAGAAGGTCCCTAGAGGGTGGGAGAGCACAAAGAGAGAGGGAAGGCAGAAAAGACTGATGGGTGAAAGAAATAACAAAAACAACTTTCATTCAGGAAAAAAATAAAATCTAATTCTTTTGTAAAAAAAAATACAACATGAACACACGTGGAGCACATACACACACATAGACAAACACTCAAGTGAGTCTTTAAAAAGAAAACAGCTCTATATAGTAAAACAAAAATATAGGCACTGAGAGACAATCCTGGGGTACACTTGAGTTTTTACTGAGATTATAAACTTTTTGAATAACATATCTGTATGACTACACAGACACAAACCAGGCAGCTGGGTCTCTGTGTGTTTATGGTCCCTCCCTCCATTGGCCCACAGGGCTTTGGGAAGCCCTCTTCTCTTCTCTCCATCCCATCCTTTCTTCCTTTATAGACAGATCACCTCCATAGTCACCAGGAGAAGGTGGTGCAAGGCACAATCACTCACCCATCCAGTCACCCATCCACTCACTCTCCTCACACTGGTACGAAAACAGTGCCAGCTCTCAAAGGGTGTTTGAAAGGCAAGCCACGGGTTCATGAGAGGAGAGAGACTCTTCCTGGCCTCGTGCTTAAAAAGGAATGTGTAATCAATGCCCAAACACAAAGGGCACTGGAGAGCATGAGTGATGCCCTCAGGACCAGTTGTATACACAGTGTGGAATTCTCTTCATCTGCAACTTGTTCTGAGCAACAGCAGGAGACTGCAAAGACTCTGCAGGCCCCCGGGTGAGGGACACACTGTTCGCCTGTGATTTGGATTCATCCAGAAGAAACACTCAGTAGATAGTTAATATCTCCTGCTGCCTCTCAAGTGTCACAGAGTACATAAACACAGTCACCTCCTTCCTTAAAAACCATAAAAGACGGCTGGAGACCAAGCTGGTTTGTAAAGCGCTTGCCACAGATGCAAGAGGACCTGAGTTCAATTCCCAACACCCACATAAAAATTCAGGCATGGTGGCATGTGTCTGGAATGCTATTGTGGGGAGGATGAGACAGGCAGCTCCCTGGAGTTCACTGGTCAGCCAGCCTAATCAGCAAACTCAGGTTCATTGAGAGACCCTGACTCAAAAAAAAAAAAAAGGTGAATGGCTTGAGGAACAACGGCACATGAGGCTGACTTTTGGCCTCTATAGATGCATGTACGCGTGCGTACACATATGCACATGTATGTATGCACACGCACACACTAATAATAACAATGAAATTGAAAACATGAAGACAAAACTCCTATTTTTCCTCCTTCCTTCTTTTAGTCATCACGCTGTCTATCTCATCTCAGCCCTACCGGCAGATGCCGCCAAAGCTGTGGCCATCCTGGCTGTATTCAGGGGAGACACTGACTTCCTGGAAGCCCTCGTGTTTGGCTTTTCCTATTCCCTGTGAATGGTGGCTGGGTCCTTTTTGGTGCATTTTTACAAATGTCAGAACAATGTGATCAATTCTAAGTTCTCTCTCACACAAATACACGCAAGTAAAAGACACAGTTGACCAAATCCAACCCCTCAATAAACAGTGTGTGCCTTTCCCCCAAGATTCCTCTAAGGCACAAGGTCATCTGGATGTGCCCGAAAGGAGCTGCCAGCCTTTGTCGGCCACTGGGCAGCACAGCATCTACTATTAAATCTGAGCCAAGGAATATCACCTGGCATCTCCCTGGTGGGCTGGTCCTTCCTTGTCTCCTCTAGAAGCTTGGAGGATGTCACCTCTGATATTCTAGTCTACAAAAATGGCTAGCATTGTCCTTTATCCTCAAGGACACCGGGCATCATAACTCAAAGACGATTGATGACCTCAGGGGCATTGACCCACAGGTCAGTCTCCGGTGGGAACGCTCTGGCCCAACATGGCCGAGTCCAGCAGGCTACAGCTCACGGCAGTGGCAGAGGGTGGAGGCCAGCAGGAGGGCAGAGGAGGGGCATGGGGCCTGCCTGACCCCTCCAACTACATTTCCTGTTCAGTTGCAGAGGGCAACTGAAGTTCCAGAAATGAGGGAGACAGAGAGTTCAAAGACCTGCTGTTTACAGGGGCCCAGAGCCTGGGAACCAAAGCTGAGGCTGAGGCACAGGCAAGCCAGGAGACAACGGCCGGAGTTGGAAAACTTTACGACCGGGCCTTCCCACCAGAGCCGTCCACCCTCTCCTGTGCTCTGGACACTCAGTCCCTACAGAGCCATGGAGGCAAATGTCAGGGCACAGAGGTTATCTTGGGCTCTGAGTCCCCTTCTCTCCTCCTTCTGGTCACCCTTAGTTCGCACTGCTGCCGGGCCTCTCCTGCACTGCCCTGGCCTCCGCACCCTTTGCAAGTCCTCCTGTCCAGCTCCAATGTCCCACCCTCTCCAGCTTACCAGCTGATGGGGTCCAAAAGATACACCTCCTCCTCTAGCCCCCAGGAATCCTTGTCCCTCAGTTCCCGGTCAAAAGCTTAATGAGTTCTGATTTCTACCATGAATCAACTCTCTCCTCTGTCCTGAAGGGGAAATATCTCCACACTGCCCCATGCTGAGTCACCCTAACTCTGCCTGTGGGCAGCCTGTGCCCAGGAATATTCTAGAAGCAGCTCTCTGAGTAGCTCAATACCTCACCCTTAAGACTGAAAACAGAATATATCAAAGTTCAATTGTTGGATGCCTCCGGGAGAGCTGTGTGGAGCAAGCTCTAGCGCAGAGGGCCTTGTATGCTATGCCACAGTGAAAATGTGCTGTGTCCCGGCAGCGGCCATGGCTATGTGTGCAGGAGGGGGGTGGGGCAGCCGATGAGGACAGAGAGGCGGGGGGCCCAGGAGGCTGTGGACAGCGCAGCTTAGATTTCATCAAAAGCAGATGGGAAGACACTGGACGTCCGAGCAAGGAGAACCATGATGTCTTTGCTGTCTGTAGAAGGTGGGCCCGAGGCTCCTGCTGGGAGGCCAGACTCGGGGAGGATGGCAGGGGTTCTGCAGTGGGGAGGGGGGATTCGGAGAGAAAGCGTGTCTCTGTGAGCGGCTGTGGAGCTGTGGGGTGGCAGAGAGGGAGGCAGGAGGAGATCTCATTTTAACTTCAACTGCCACAAAGAACTGTGGCACCAATCCCAGGACCCGGCGTGGAAGGAGCTCTGTGCAGACCAGGCAGGTCCGTCCTTGTGACATCCCAACAGAACTTGGTATCCATGCTTAAGAGCCATGCAAATGTCATAAATCAGTTCGCAAGAGTGAATTTTACATTTTAAATACGTTTGTACTCTGTGTTGGGCCCCACGGTTTGAACATCACTAGTACAGAGTCAGGAAAGGGTGCTGATGTGAACGGGCGTGGCATGCTGGGGGAGACAGGGTTGGAAGCAAGGCACCTGGTGTTCACTGTTCCAGAGCGCAGCTTATGAAACTCTTGTCTTCGTTTCGTCTGGACTAGCTACTACATCACAGACTGTTTTCTCTGACTTCAGAGAGCATCTCTGAGAGCCGGGTGGACAGTTCCACTCCTGACTCTGAGCTGTTTAGGAGGAAAGCCCCAGACCAGAGAGGACTCTTTCCTGCCCCCTCAACGTCACACATGCTCCTCCAGGAGGGAAGGCACAGGGTCCTGAGAGTCAGGCCTGGGCAGTGTGGAATCAGGGGCCTCTGTCTTCCATGGAATAGGAGGCCATGGGGTCAGAATGTCAGGATTCACTTTGCAAAATCCCTCAGGCTACTGGGCAGAAAACATATGGCTCCACTCAAGAAAGGACCCAGGCTGGAGTGAAAAAAAAAACCAAAAAACCTACACAAGCGTGGCAGCTGCATGACACTGAGAATTCATTAAAGACTGAGCTGTAGGCTTTAAAATGGAAGAATTTATATTATGTATATTTGACCATGATTTAAGTGTGGGGGGGGGGGAGGCTTTAGAAAGATGACTCAGCAGTTAAGAGTGCTTGCTGCTCCTCTACAAGACCTGAGTTCAGTTCCCAGCACCCATATCAGACAGCTCACAACCAACTGTGACTCCAGCGCCAGGGAATCCGATGCCCTCTTCTGGCCTCTGTGGACACTGCGCTAACACACACACACACACACACACACACACACACACGCACACGCACACGCACACGCACACGCACACGCACATACACTCACACATATACACGTAATTTATAAAGTCTTATTTTTTAAAAATTAAGGATTATGGGAGACGATTTGGGGTCAGTGAGTCAGCAAGGGGTGCTGGTGGCTTTTGTAGAAGCACCGTGGCCGTCGCCAGGGGAAGTGATGACGAAAAGGGCAGTCATCTGGGGTGTGTCCTAGGGGTTAAACAGGACTCAGATGAACTTGGGGTGCAGAGGGACTTTTGATGTTTGGCCTGAACAAGTGCATGGATGGTACTGTCGCTTGCAAAGCCAAGAGGGGGATGGCATGTGGCTGGCTGGGGACTGCAATGGCTGTGTGTAAAGACACTTGGCCCAAAGCTTGACCACCTGAGCTCGATCCTGGAACACGCAGGGTGGGAAGAGAGAACTCACTCCTGAAAGTTGTCCTCTGATCTCCACACACGAGCCATGGTATGTTCACCCAGACACATACACACAAACTAAAGAGATGTAGTTTTAATAAAGAGTACCTAAAAATGTCCTAGCAGTCAAAAATCACTCTGTTCCTGTCCCTTGGGCACATTCCAGAGGAGAAGCCTTCAGAATTCCAGGGATGGAAAGCCTGATGTGTGTGACATTGAGTCTCTCTGCTAAGGAGGGGAAGTGATATGAGGTGACACCCGGGTGACTGACATACATGCAAACTGCTGTCAGCTCCTTCCATAGATCTCAGGCCAAGTCAACTCTGTAGAAATCTCCCCATGAGCCAGCCCAGCCCCCAACACCCACATGGTCCAGGCTCAGCTGGTACCCTTCCTCAGGTTTAAAAGCCCCTGGTAGAGACATGAGAATCTACTCACTTGGGGCTCAGCTGCCCGGGACACCAGAAATCCCATCATCTTCAGGGGCCACCCAACCAAACACCAAGAAGGGCAGAGAAAGAAATGCCGCATGGCTGACACCCACCTCAGTGAAGAAGCCTGCCATCCCGGCCTGGCAGGAGCCATGTTCCTCCCCATACTTCTTCTTATACTCTGGAGGGAGGGGGAGAAAAGCAGACCACAGCCATGTCAGTGTGTGCCAGGTGCGGATCTGACCATGTCCCCCGCACCGCTGTGGGCTGGGCCCAGGGATGCTGCCCAGGCTGAGGCACAGGAAGAAAGTCTTGGGAATTCACCAGACCAGGCTCTGAAGCCATCAGGTAGCCAGGCTGCCAAGTGCCTCAGAGGATTACCTCCATTCACGAGAGAAAAAGGAGTGACAGACACTATCATTAGCCAGGAGGCTGGCGACAGTTACTCCATTGACTTCGGGGAGGACTGAGGTCCCGAGAGGGCCCGGGGAGCTAAAACAGGATTCAGAAACGGAACACTGTGGACATTCCCATGGGGAGCCCCCTGGACGGAGGTCAACCCTCCCAGAGAGCCCCTGGCAATCTGCCTTCTCCTGGGCAACTAGAAGCAAGCCACCCCCCTGTGGGCTGAGGAAGAGGAAACCGGCCCCAGCGTGTGGTCACACTCTTGAGGTGTGTGTGTAGCTAGTGCGTGCAAACACCTCAGCTGCCTTGTGTGGAAGAAACAATCAGAGCTCCTGGAGCCAAAAGAAAACCGAGTTGGGGCTGAGGAGTTAGCTGAATTGATAAAAATGTTTGTGTGGGAACATGAGGACCTATGCGCAGGCCCCAGAACCCATGCTCCCAAAAAAGTGGAGCATGTGCGCCCTCGTAATCCCAGTGCTGGGGAGGTGGACACGGGAGGACTCTGGGTGCCTGCTCCGTGAGACACAGTCAGTGAAGGACACTGTCACAATAAACAAAGAAGATGGCACATGAGGTCGACCTTTGCAGGAGTGCACAAATGTGCATGCACGAAACACATGAACACAACTGAACATGCACCCACATGCACACCATGCACTACTCAGCATGGGAGGACATTTTTGTCACTGTTTTACTATTAAGGCATGCAGGAAGAGAGGGAGGCCACCTGAGGGCTGCTTAGCCGGCTCCAGGCTTTGCCTCTCTTCCTTCCCATCATCGAATCAATTCTCCTGAACTTAGAAACATATCTCTCCATTCAGGAACAGGCAAGAAAACCCGTTCTCCGAGAGATGAAGTCAGTCGCCAAGGGTCACACAGCCACTTCACACACAATCGTTTACCGCTGTGGTACAAAGTGAGTGATTTTGCAAGATCAAGAGGTTGACTGACTTTGTGAAGTCATTTAAGCACCAAAGAGTAGGAGGTGGAGACTGAGAGGGCCCTCGAGTGTCCCCAAGGATGTGGCAATAATGCTGCCGGAGACGTTCAGGCTGGGGCTGACCAGTGTTCACCTAGTGACCCCCACACTGTCCCCAAGGCTCTCAGTGATTCTCTAGCATCATTAAAGGCAATGGAAATATTTTGTGAAAGACTAAATAAATAACACAAAGGAACAATGAAGCTATGATTGCAACAGGACAGGCTTCCTGAAGCTCCAAGTGTGTGCTCCAGGCGGAGGGGGAAAGGCCTTGGGGAAATAAAGGGAGAAACTCAGTTTCCAACAACACACCGCAGAGCCTGTAACATTTTCCAGTAAGTGGCCATTAATCCAGGCTAAATTACAATGGAACATTAATTGAGTTTCTCCTCTCCCCTGTGAGGCTAAAATCAGTTCCTCCCGCCTTGTCCACTCACTATGAGGAAGACTCCCTGGCTGTCAAAAGCAGCCCAAAATCTCACAGTGGGGGTGAGTGGAAGAGATGGGCAAAGAAACAAATCCTGCATCAACTGTGGGGTACAGAAATGATGCAAAGAGAAACTGCCCCACACAGTGCAATATAGGACTAGAGAGAGGCTTAGCAGCTAGGAACACTTGCTGCTCCTCCAGAAGATCGGTGTTCAGTTCCCAGGACCCATGTCGGGCAGCTCACAACTGCCTGTAACTATAACTCCGGGGGATGGCACATCCTCCTGTGGCACCTAAACACACACACACACACACACACACACACACACACACACACACACTAAATCTTTTTTTTAAAAATAGCACAGTAACAAAAAAGGTCAAAATGTCCAACTTAAGCAGATACAAATAAAACCTAGAGTGTCTGATAAATGGTTTTCACCTGCAGACGCTAAAGCTAAATAAGTCACTGTAATTTCTACATGTGTGCACGTGTGTGTGCATGTGTGCGCCTGTGCGGGTTTACACACAGGTGCACAGGTAAGAACGAGGAGGCCAGAGGACAGCCCCCAACACTGATCTTCAAGGGCCATCCACCTTTGTCTTTTGAGTCATGACCCCTCACTGAGCCTCAGGATCACCAGTTAGGCTAGAAGAAGCAGAGACTCGGAGTCTCCACTTCCCCGGGGCCGAGATGACAAGCCCGAACTGGCACGTCTGGCGTTTCATGGGCGAGCTTGCAGGCCAGGCACCCCAAACTAGCACATCTGGCGTTTCATGGGCGAGCTTGCAGGCCAGGCACGCTACCCACTAAGCATCTCCCTGCGACTGTAGCTCTAAAACATGAAACAATCAAGGAAGCTCCGACTTTAGGAGTCCACAGAGACCATCTTGCCTGACACAGCTCGGCCTTATAAATCTGACATGATAGCAATTATGTGCAAATGTTACACCTTTTAAAGCACCCCAAGTCTCTTTATAGCTTGGACTCTAAAGACAGTTCTCAGAGAACCATCACCATGCCTCCTCCCTCAACCTCAAATCTCGAGGGTGTTCCCAACGCTGGGAGCTGATGTTTCTGAGAGGGCCCCATCCTGGCCTAGGCTAATGTCCTACGGGGCCAGTTGTCACTGGTACTCCAGCCTCAGTGAGCAGGAGGTGCTGCTTGGAGGACAGCCGCCACTTCTCCAAGCTGGCACTGCCCTACTCCAGGGCTGAGGGCCTGGGACACACCAGCCATGGCTTAGACATTTCTAAGGTTACCAGGTCTGGGCCTGCCCTCTCGTTAGGCTCCAGAGCGAGAATGAATGTGGAGGCCTTGCCTGGACCCCACTACTCAGAAATCCCTGCTAGAGGACAGGCCACATTCCCAGCCTCCCAGAAACCTCTGTGATGCAGCCATGAACTCTCCTGTCCCACCCTTCCCATACACACCCGGGGGCAATGGTAGCCTAGTTACTCTATTCTTGGAGGCCTCAGTTTTCTAGATGTCATAGGAATCTACAGCCTTCCAGACACCCCCTCAGCTTCTCTGCCCAGGTGACCTTGCAGGTAAACATAAATTATACACTTCCCATGATGAAGATGGCAAGCTTGTTGGCCTAAGTGTCCTCAGCACTAGCCTGACTACATTTGACTGAGACCCATGAAGAAATAAATGCACAAGGGCCAGGCATGGATGGTTCTCCTGCTGACAAAGTCCTGAACTTTGAAATCTCTCTGCAGCTGCTAGCCTTCTTATCTACCCTTCCCACCTCCAACCAGCTAGGCTCCCAGAATGCTATTCAGCACTACTTGAAAAGGCTTTGTGCTCCGTGTACTAGGAATCACCAATTCTCCAGCCAATGCTACCACTAACCCAGAGACCTAAGGACATAAAAGGTCATTCTAAGAAGGGAAAGATCTGCTGGATGGTAGTGGCTCACACCTTTAATCCCAGAACTTGAAGACAGGAGGCAAGGGAATCTCTGTGAGTTCAAGGCCAGCTTGGTCTACAGAGCGAGTTCCAGGATAGCCAGGGCTACACAAAGAAACCCTATCTTGAAAAACAAAATAAAATATAAAGAAAAAGAAGGAAAGACCCACAGCACAGATGTTTCTGGGTTTTCCACACTGGTTCTACCTTGGGTAGGTCTGTGTTCTTTATAGGACTCAGGAGAAGCAGGACAGAGCATCCATCTTTTCAATCCATGTCCACCCTTGTGACCTTCACTGACTATCTCTGAAGACCTGGGAGCAGCCACACAGCCACAGATGGGACAACCCACTCCCCAAAGCTACAGTAACGGGAAGTCATCATGCCTGCGCTCATGGCCTCTGGGGCAAAGCCAAGCCCTCTGAAGCAGAGCGAGCAGCTTTCCTGCAGAACCCCAAAGCACCCACCTGTCTTGGGGCTCTGCAGCATCAAGCCACAGGGGCCTGAACTCTCACTGCAAGACCAGACACCCCACTCCTTTTCAGGAAAACAAAACAAGATACAGCATCATGGTGACTAGGGATGTAGTTCAGTTGGTAGAGTGAGTGTGTGCATACTAAACCCTGGGTTCCATCATGAGCTGGGCATGGTAGCACATGCCCATAATCTTAGCACTCAAGTGGTGGAGGCCGGAGGATCAGAAGTTCAAGGTCATTCTGGGTAACATGAGGCTCTATGTCTATACTAAACAAATTCAGAACCAATATCTTACAGACACTAAGGGTCTGTCTAGTATATAGAGGGCTGGGCTACTATATTCAAATACTTAAAATCTTCATTCAAATAAAACCTAAACACTTGACTTTGCTTGCCTACTTGAGTAGAAGGAATGTCCTATGCACCCAGCTATGGAAGTGGGCTGGGTAGAGCCAAGGACATGGGGCTGGCCCAAGAAGAGCAAATGCAAGAAACGTGAGTCACTCCCGTCTCCGTGAGCAGTCCAGGAAGCACACAGCAGAGGGATCCAGGAGGAGCTGGGGTGCCCTCCAGCCTCCCGTGTTCCCAGGAAGACCCTTCTGCACTCCATCACAGCGGCAGCTGGCCCCAGCGTCTGGGTGCTCCTGGCCTTGCCCACTTAGTCTCCAGCAGTCCCCACAGTCACGGCCACACAGACAGAACTCAAAGAGGCAGAACTGTCGCGGTTACAGAACAAAACATTTGTCCACCTCACAGACACAGGACAGAAGCAAGCTCGGTCACAGTAGCCTGCCTTCTCTGTATGTGCCCAGCTGTCTGACCGGGGAAACTGAAGCCGCTAAGCAAATACAGCCTGGCCTAGGAAGAGGACCTGGAAGGGGGCGGAGGCCTCTCTGCTGCAGGCAGGTTTGATATGCTTGGCTAGCACCACACACTTTAATTCAAGTCCTGGGCTCCTCCCTCCAAAGCGGCTGGTTTCACAAACCCTGCCTAAACAGAGGCAATTCCAAGATGAGGAGAAACACGGGCCTCAATACCCGCAGCCTACCCTGAAGCTATGAATTGTGATGGACTTTACAAACCCACAGAACTGCATGCTAGGGTAAGCCCTTAGACCGACACAGAACAATGTGTGCACACATTCTTCATAGGAGCTCACTTCTGACCACATGTTGAAGGAAATGTGCTTTTCCAAAGCCAATGATTTCTTTTCCTTTTATTTTTTTGCATGCATTAATTACACATCATTTGAAGTTTCATAAAGGCAATTGCTTTGGGTATATTATGTACTTTGATATATTCATCTCCCCTGGTCTCCTTCCTTCCTTCAGTCTCTCTTGTGCTTCCAGATAATACATAGTCATGTATATAACTGTGTGTGTGTGTGCATGTGTATATGTGTGTATGTATGTGTGTGTATGTATGTGTTGTGTGTGTATGTGTGTGATCAAGGAATGATAAATGCCTTAATAATTGAACATTAAGCAATGATTTTGGAATCGATGTTTATCGGTATACAGGTGTGTATATAAAGAATTCTAGGACCTAGTTTGTGGCTGTGATAAAAACACTGGCCTAAGATAGCTTGGGGAGGAAAGGGTTATTTCTTCTTACAGTTAACAGTCCATCGTGGAGGGAGGCTGAGGCAGAGACACAGACAGGAACCAAAGCAGGGAGCATGAAGGGGCGCGGCTGACGGGCTTGCTTCCCCAGGCTTTCTCAGGATCTTTCTTCTACAGCCCAGGAGGATGCCCGCCCAGGGATGGCACTGCTCACAAGGGCCTAGACCCTCCCACATCCATCAGCAACCAAGAAAACTCCCCCAAACTTGTCCACAGGATGATCGGATAGAAGCCACACCTCAACAGAGATTCTTTTTGCCTAGTTATGTCTACGTCTGTGCTAATTTGACAAAAACTATGACAACCCACAATTAAGACAAAAGCATGCTGTTCATCTTTATAAGTCTGGCTTATTTCACTCACTATGAAGATCTCAGGCTCCATCCATTTTGTATTAAAACAGAATTTCATTTTAAATGGCCCAACTAATATATATGTACATATATATGTATGTTAGTTGTGTGTATATTTGTATATATATGAAAATATATACATATATAAAGCTTTTTGTATGTAGTCTTTTGATGGGCATCTAGTCTGTCTTGTATTTTGGCTCTTTGAACAGGGCCTCAAAGAACATGGACATGCCGATGTCCCTGGGGAATCCTGACTTAGAGTCCTTCGTGTGTACAGCTAGGGACAGGAAAGCCTACTCATAGGCTAGTGTGCCTGTGTGTGCCCGTGTGTGACTGTGTGTGCCCGTGTGTGCCTGTGTGTGCCCGTGTGTGTCCGTGTGTGCCTATGTGTGCCCGTGTGTGCCTGTGTGTGTCCGTGTGTGCCCGTGTGTGCCCGTGTGTGCAGATGCCCTTGCCCATGTGGTCACAACTGGAAGCCAAAGGTTTACTTAGGCATCTTCTCCGAACACTTTCTACTTTTTTGACAAGATCTCTCAAGGAACTCAGAGCTCACTGATATGGCTAGCATGGCTGGCGAGTGACCCCCCTGGCAGCTGCCTGTCTCTGTCCCCGGTCCCCACACTCGGGTTACACACACGCACCACCACACCTGGTCTTTACGTGGGTCCTGGGGATCTGAAGTCAGCCCATGCCCTCACAGCAAGTACACTAACCCCAGAGCCTTCTCCTGCTCCAAATTAGTCTTCTTAATGCACTGACCACACAATTGTTTTTCTAGTTGTTCTTAACTCAGCTAGAAAATAACCTATCAGGTCTAGCCTTAAATTATTTCCAAACATCACCAAGGAGCGATAAATCTCTTAGTAACTGAAAATAAGGCAGAAATTTAGGAGTCTGTGCTTACCAGCAGACGGGTCGTCAGTAATAAACGAGTATTTACCTCCCACAAAAGGAAGAGAGGATTAACTACCTTCCATTCTATGCACTTCCGTCTACATGGGAAATAAAGAACAATGCTATAAATAGCGAGGTTAGAGAGGAAGAGGGAAAAGCTTATCTAAACCATTCCTGAGGAGGCTGTGGCAAGTCCTGAAAGCTGACTGAATAAAGCAATTAAAAAAAGAAGAGTATCTGAAGAGGAGAAAAGAGTGATAGAGAACATTTAATAGTTTTGACCTTTTGCATCCATTTTACAGATCAGGGTGCCATTGTGCACAGCCTGGGGTTTACCTACAGCCACAGGGCTCATTAGCCTTGGTCAGCAGGGAAGGGCGGGGCTGCTGGCCTCTCACCCACTTCTGCGACCTTTCATGCTCGCTCTTCCAAAGGAAGGTTTGCCATCACAGACAAATGGGTTGTTTAAAATGTGGTATATGGCTACAATGGAATAGTATTCTGCCTTGAAATGGAAAGAAATTTTGATACATTCTACTCATAGAATATACCCTGAGGCTGAGGGCTAAACGAAGTTAGCAAGTCACGTATTTGTGTACATATTGGATGATGCCACGTGGATGAGGTATCCAGAGTAAGCAAACTCATGGGGAAGTGGGCTGGTGGTTGCCAGGGGCTGAGGAGGAAAGAGATGGGGAATTAGTGTTGACTGGGAACAGATTCAGATGGAAACCATGAAAGAGTTCTGGAGAGAGGCAGTGGGACAGCTGCTCAGTGTGAACTGGATTGGGGCATACTTCAAAAATGGTTAGGATGTGGTTATGTATATTTTTAACAATAAAAATTACAAGGAAAGGAGCAGGAGAGACAGCTCGGCTGGTAACAGCAGGTACCCCCTGGAGTTAGATTTCCAGTTACAGGAGATCCAGCCACCACAAGCACTGCACTCACATGCACATACCTACCTACCGACACATGTGCACAATTAAAAATAAAATTAATATCTTTAAATTACAAAAAAAATAGAATTTTAACCCATTAATAGTTGCTTCCTCTCAGGATTTAGCAAGCAAGATTCTGCCTCCTCTCACTCCAGAAGCATCATCAAAAAGGCTGCATAATAACGTGTGTGTGTGTTCAGCTTGGTACCCACTGGGTTCTGTTTCCTCCCTCCAGAAAAAGCAGCCCTGGGCATAAGACAGTCACATTTCAGTGAGAGCTCCAGCTGAGACCTAGATAGAACTCAGTGTTGTGGCTGAAGCGATCAAACTCATGAAACAACCAGTGACGAACAGCTGAACTACCAAAACTAAATGTGGCCAAGGCTGTCTGCCCTCCGGAACTGCAGGGCTTGCTTTTAGATTACATCTAACATCAAAACAAAACCTGAAGCATGCCAACGGAAAAGGGCCATATGGTAAGACCTACGCTACACTGAAAAGGCCAACAAGTCTCCCTGTGCTTAACACATCCTTAATAAGACCTTCATCAGCTTCCCCTGAACCGCATTTTCTCATCTCTACAACTTGGCTGTGAACCCTGACCCCAGCCAGGCAGGGTGATACTGCACTTGTAGCATCCAGGAGACAAAGCCAGGAGATCACATGGTCCAAAGCCAGTTTCACTACATGTGAGCTCCAGGGCAATCAGGGCCTACACAGCAGGACTCCGCCTCATAAAACTACAAGAAAAATGCTGAGCCCAAGACAATGTGATCATAAGTATGATCACAAATTCAAGAGCCTATCCCAGCTCCCAGCACCCGATAGGTATTTAATAATTGTCAGGTAAATTCCAGTCTGGGCGCTTCCCAGAGAACATTCCTCAAGACAGCCACACAGTCAGGTACTTTTAGGATACAGCCTTGGAAAATGTGGACATCTGAACATTAGAAGATGTCATTTAAATAATAAACCTGCACAATGTGTGGAAACTTATTTGATGTATAGAATCTATTTTTGCCCCCAAAAGTCCTGGCTCCAAGAAGAAACTTAGAATTCTTGACTCCCAGGGTCATTTCCAAGACCTTGGACCACCTTTCAGCCCTGACTATCCTATGGAGCCACTCTCCTTTTCTCGTGTGTGTGTGTGTGTGTGTGTGTGTGTGTGTGTGTGTGTCCATGCCCATATGTGTGTGCACTCATGCATGTGGAGGTGAGATGCTAACATCAGGGGTCTTCCTCAGTCACCTTCACCTGATTCTGACACAGGCCTCTCACTGAACTTGTAGCTCTCCAGATCAGCTAGGCTAGCCAGCCAGTGAGCACTGAGTGCCAGGGATCCTCCTGCTTGGGCCTCTTCAGAGCTGGAACACAGGTGTGCATTTTTTTTTTTCCCGAGACAGGGTTTCTCTGTGTAGCTTTGCGCCTTTCCTGGGACTCACTTGGTAGTCCAGACTGGCCTTGAACTCACAGAGATCCGCCTGCCTCTGCCTCCCGAGTGCTGGGATTAAAGGCGTGCGCCACCACCGCCCGGCTACAGGTGTGCATTTTTAAACTGGCTTTTTAAAATTGGGTTCTAGGGGACTGAGTGGGGTTCTCACGCCTATGCAGCAAGCACCTCACCAGCAGCGCCCTCTCTCCAACCCCAGGACCTTCTTCTTAACTGGACAGAATACGGAGCAGCATCCTCTTGTTTAACTCACCATATTTATTTGAGGTAATGTTAAGCTCTTTGGAAAGCAGAAAGCCCTGTGTGAAAGCAGGGCTCATTATTTAATAAAAACAGATGGGGTTTCTTCTTGAATTTTTAAATGGATGGGCTCAGCCCTTCACAATTCCTTCTAAAACAAAAGAAAAACCCACCCAAACCTCAACCGCTTTTGATTTGTAAATGGATCATGATTGATTTTTATCCTGTGTGGGGTCCTGGCCTTCAGCATTAAGGGAAGAAAACCAAATGTCTTTACCATCGAGTGCCGTGGTCTGGTTCTTTCCCTAGGAATGACCACTGCTTAAGAAATGCACATGAGAAATAAAAGGCCTGCTGCCCTGAAAGCATGGCAGTCTTTAAAAATCAGCTTTAAAGCACAACCAGATGTGATCGATTCAGACCCCTTCAATCTCAAACTTAAGAACGTTTACACACAACATCAGATCCTTTACGGCAACCAGGGCAGGGACTTAACAAATGGATTACACAAATAAGACCTTCACAGCTAGTTAAGGAAAGATAATCCAGGCCTGGTGGCACACGCCTGTCATTCCAACAGCCGGGAGGCTGAGGCAAGGGGACAGAGAAGTTCAGACCAGTTCCAGCTTCATAGTGAGGCCTGACTCCACACAACCCATCACAGACCTGCCAAGGCTCTGCAGATCACTTTAACAGGACCCAGCTCTCCACCCTTAATTATCAGTTCACTAAAAGCGTCCACTGAACACCTTCTGAGGATGTTACATGACTGGAGAGTTAATCAGAAAATTCTCATTTATTGAGCTTGGGACTGCGTTAGGCACTTGAAACACCTCAAATCCCTTGTCAGGAGGTACCAATCTCCCCAGGGGAGGACACAGAAACTTTCCAAGCTTGTGCGAGATCACCTAACTGGAAAGGAGGAATAGACACTTGTCAATCTTGTGACCACATCCTGAGATACAGTTGGTACCATCATTGCTACTGACTACATTTCTTTCAAACGAAACAAACTATATTCATTTTGTTTGTTTATTTATTTATTTATTCATTTATTTGTGGGGCGGGGGCATGTGCACATGCTACTGCACACACGTACGTGGAGGTCAGAGGACAGCTTATAGGAGTCAGTTCTCTCCTTCCACTACGTGAGGCCTGGTGCTCAAACTCAGGCTTGGCAGCAGGCGCCTTTACCGGCTGAGTGTCTCACTGGCCCTCTCACTGCACCTCTCAATCCATGAACACTCTGCTAATTTTACCAGGCTGCTCTCAAGTCACCCCAGACTCATGAGATTTTCCCCATAACAATAAAAAGATGGGTTGTTTGACGTCTCCCGCTGAGCTCTGGCTTCTTGCCTTGCTGGGTTCAAGGATAAAGGATAAAAGAAGTGTCTGTACTTGATTTTATCACATGTACTGACTTGAGTTTTGGGAAGCTTAAAATACTCTGGTGTGGTGGTTGGAGACATAGTTGGGGGATCTGATACCTCTGACCTCCAGCCTCCAGGGGCACCTGAACTCACATGCACATACCCACACACAGACCCATGATTAAAAATAAAATAAATTCAAAAAGACGTTTCTGGTGTATTTAACAGTCTCTAATGTTTAATAGTGCTCACTCTATTTTTCTGGTAATCTCCCCAAGTCATCCCCCTTTGTTCTTATCTTCTCCCACACTCTGACAAAGATGGCACACGGGCATAATGATACTGTCCTCATATGACACAAATGTAAACTTGACGTGTTGCTGCAGGGATGCGCTGTGAGTTTATCTTACTTTATGCCCTACTCTTTTTTATTTCCAATTCCTTCTGTACTTCCTGGTTCCAACAGGATATTTTGGTAGCCTCTCCCATCCAACAGGAAGCACCTGAGAAGCCATGAGGAAAATGTCCTGTGCCAAACCCAAGACCAGTATTTTTTAAGAAATCAAAAACTTTAGGGACAGGAGAGATGGCTCAGTGGTTAAGAGTGTGTACTGCTCTCACAGAGAACCCAATTCAGGTGATGATTCAAAACCACCTGTAAATTCAGCTACAGGGAATCTGATGCCCCCTTCTGGCTTTCCTGGGCACCTTCACTCATACACACACACACACACACACACACACACACACACACACACACACACTTAAAAATAAAATCTCTCTGGGTTTTTTTTTGTTTTGTTTTTTGTTTTTTGTTTTTTTCTTTTGAGACAGAGTTTTTGTGTGTAGATCTGGCTGTCTTGGAACTCACTCTGTAGACCAGGCTGGCCTCGAACTCAGGGATCCACCTGCTTCTGCCTCTCGAGTGCTGGGATTAAAGGTATGTTCCACCACCTCTTAGCAATAAATTCTTTTTTAAAATACAAAAAAAGCTGAAGACATTTCGGAACGGTGACCCACACAAAGAGACTTTACCAAGCTAACCTCCCACTCTTCCAAAGGTTGCACCGTAGACCCTTGGGAAACTCTACTAGGAGCTACCACAATGGAACAACAGGGGGGTTTCTGAGCACTGTCACCCCAGCTCTCTCATGAGCTCCCCATAACAACCCGAAGAGGAGTGGAGGCAAGCCGCCATCCACTCCCACTGCAGAGCAGGCAGCATCTTTAACTGCGCCAAGGAGGAGGCAGTGTGGCGCATTATCCTCCGTCAAGCCTGCCTCAGCATCTCCTGCATTCTGTCAGCGTGGTACAGAAAGTGACCTGGAAGCCGGGGTCTCTCCAGCCCCTGCCCTGTGCTGGCTGCTGTGACTTACAGCAGAGTTCCTCTGTCCCTCACTTCCCTGACTGATGCAGACTGTAAGCCTTAAGGAGATTTCAGTGTCCACAATCATACAATATTCCTGCCTTAATGCCTCCTTGAGCATAGATACAGCTCAAGCCCTTGGGGAGAGATTCCCAACAGAGCATGTATAGGTTGGGAATTCAATCCCACACAGTACCAATGTTCAAACATGAAGTTTCCTATGCTCTCTCCTGTAAGCGGAAGATTTCTGTTTTTAATCCAATTTTTAATTATTGTAAAAAATAAGTTTAATTATGACATTTTCAAGTATGTAATTTTTCATATTCATGTGTGTGCATCTGCATATGTGGGTATGCATGTTTTCATGGTGTGTATGTGTGTGTGCATGCATGTCAAGATCCAAGATTAGTGTCAGGAATCATCCTCAAGTACTCTTCTGCCTCTCAGTCAAACCCAGAGCTCATCACAACGGCTAGTCTCGCTAACCATTTTTCTGTGGGGATCCCTCTGTCTCTGCCTCCCAGGGTTGTGCCACACTCGCCTGGCGTTTGTATGGGGACCTGAACTGTGGTCAAAGTTCTGGTCAAAGCAGGCACTTTGACGACTGAGCCACCTCCCCATCCCTCACGCATGGATCAGTACACACTTGTATCCCTCCATCGCTCACACATCGATCAGTACACACTTGTATCCCTCCATCGCTCACACATCGATCATTACACACTTGTATCCCTCCATTCCTCACGCATGGGTCAGTACACACTTGTATCCCTCCATCGCTCATGCATGGGTCAGTACACACTTGTATCCCTCCCCTTGCTACCCTCCCACGTCCCCTCCCCATTCCCACTGGTTCCCTTTCAGTCCCCACATGCTCCCCTCTCTCTCTTCTTTACACCCCGATGCCCCATTGCCCTCTCTTCTTGGACTGTGTCTGTGGGATTTTGTCTATCTGATGCCTGTCAGGCACTTAACAAAACTATACGGGCTCTGTTCCTGAAACACAAGTCAGTCACCTTACACTGATAATAAGTCTTGCTTAGTGCCTAGCTCACTGGCATAAAAGAAGCATATCACCATATGTAACATGCTCAGCATGTACCATGTTAGCAGATATATGCTAGACATTGCTCTAAGAAATCAAAAGTATGATCACTTAAGCTAGACACAGAATTTAAATCCTCATCCACTGTCACAGTGTTAATGAGAGAGAGGACTTCAGACTCCGGCATCTGGGGTCCTGAGCTTTGTTCCAGCCACTGTGTGACTCACTCACCTTCCACACAGTGAATCACCGAATGAATTCTCCAACTTGCGTAATCATGCTTATCTGCATAACCATGCTTATCTCTCTGGACCTTGATACACCTCGGAAGCTCATCTAGATGACATCTGAAAGGTTCTGTTAAACACTAAATGCTTCCATTGTCCTTAACCATAATGTGATTCCCCACCTGGAACAGGGAGCTTGCGTCACTGAGATTTTCCACATTAAGAGAAAATAATGGTTGTTTTAGGAGCCCAAGTTGGTTTCATTTAGACCACAAAACAGGGAAGCAGAGGTCTCCAAAACCAACAGTACAGGCAAGGGCCCTCTCACTGTGGCCTGCCCCCACCTAATCCCGCCTCACCAGCCCAGTCTTCTAGAGAGATCTGAGCATCACCAGCCCTCTCAGCTTACAGATCCAAGAACACAGAACCATTGTCCAGTTCTCAGTTTCCCTAAGCAGATGCTCTTCATCCCGGGACTCCCGAGACCAGCCCCACCCGTTCTGGTTTCTTTGCCAAAGGACAAATTAGAATGCGTGTCTGTCCTTAAGGAAGGAAGTCAGGTGGGAGCAAAACCATCTTGCTAATTTCTTCTCTGGCTCCATCTGATCATTGTGGGGTCAAGAAATAACCAAAAGCATGAGAACTCAGAGTTCCTGGGCTGAGCCCTGCACCAGTTAGCTACCTCTGCATAACAACTGTGATTCTTCACGGCAAATGATAACGAATGCTGATTTCTCAGCTACGAGTGGAGGTCAGGTCTGTTCTGTGTGTTTGTGTTTTGGGACTAGTGAGTTGTGTGGGATTTGGGAAGTGCTGAGGTGGGTGGGTAGGAAACCGATAACCTGTCATGGTGCTCCTTGGATCCAACCCTTGACTGATGACATTTATTATTCATTCATTCATTCATTCAATTGAGACAGGGGCTCATGTACCCTAGCTGGCCTGGAAGGTAAACATCCTGGGCCTCACGCACGCCCGGCAGCCCCTCGGCCAGCTGAGCTCCACCCCTGACTATGTCACCACCTTTTTAAGATCAAGTTTTTCTTCCCATTAGGACAATATGGAGGTGGACAGGGCCAGAGTTCAGCCCTCCCGTCTGGCCAGCCTGAGCCAACCAGATGCTGAAGCAGAGAAGGACAGCAGCTATGAATCTGGCCCATCTTCACACCAGAAGAGAGCGCATGCCTCCGGTCACGTCCCTGCTGGCCTTTCTGTAGACAACAGCTCACAGAACATCCTGCTTGGGTCCTCTGAGTTCCCAATAGTGTGGTGGCACTGTGTTCCCCAAAATATTGTGTACCCTAATAAACTTATCTGGGGTCAGAGACAGAACAGTCACTAGATACTTAGGATAGGCAGTGGTAGCACACACCTTTAATCCTAGCATTCCAGAGGCAGAAATCCATGTGTTCAAGGATACAGCTAAGCATGATGACTCATGCCTTTAATCCCAGGGAGTGGCGGTAGAAAGCAGAAAAGTCTATAAGGCGTGAGAACCAAAAACTAGAAGCATTTGGCTGGTTAAGCTTTCAGGCTTTCTAGCAGCACAGTTCAGCTGAGAGCCATTGGGATATGAGGACACAGAAGTTTCCAGTCTGAGGAAACAAGACCAGCTGAAAAGTTGGCCAGGTGAGGTTAGCTGTGGCTTGTTCTGTCTCTCTGATCTTCCAGTGTTCACCCCAATAACTGGCCTCAGGTTTGATTTAATTAATAAGACCTTTTATATTTTTGGTTGTGAGCCTAGCCTTTAACGGCTGAGCTATTCCTCCAACCCAATAAGACCTTTTAAGATTCCTGCTACACAATAGTGTCCTGGGATCTCCCGCATGAGACAAAAATAATTTACAATGTCCAGACAGTGTCAGAAATGCTCTTGATGGCCACAAGGGCAAAACCTAAGAAAGCTCAGGGAATCACAAGGCAGTGTGGACCCAGGCCAGTGAGACCTCTTTTCCAACAAGTGAGAGACAACTAGAAACCAAGGAGCCTGGCACTTAGGGAGGGAGCTGGCTCAGCTCACCAGAACGGGACTAGGACAGGAGGGCATGCAGGCCACCAACATGCACCTAAAGCTCAGACTCAACAGGCTAAACAATGACTAAGTCTTGCCGGAGCATTTGCAGTTGTAAGCAGGGCACCCTAGAAGACCCCAAGTGCCTCTGTGTTCTCACAGCATATCCTGTGGAGCTCACTGGTCTCAGAAGGCAACATGTAAAATGGACCTGACTGAACCTGCAGCCAGAGCCCTCCAAGCTCTGCTGATCCCAGCCTGTGTGGAGTTATACAAGTGAAAAAAAATGAACCCATGTTTATTATTGTGTGACATGAAAATGTGTTGTTACGAAGTGATGGAAGACTGATACCAAGTGTTCCTCAGACCCAAGGACTGTGCCTCTGTCCAGTTGCAGGACACTCAGTGACAGTCAGAAGCAGGATGCCATAAGATGACTGGATAAGTTGGGCTGGGTGTTCAATTTCTGCCACATCACTGCTTTATGGACACTGGACTGTCCCTTTCCCCAGCCTAGAACATCTAGGAGTTATGTGGAAGTCCAGTGACCATCCTGGCATTGCAGTGGTGCTGTGGACAAGTTCTTGACCTTTCTGAGAAGGGAACTCGGGTCCAGAAAAGGACAGTAAGTTTCCCAAGACCCTACAGTGATTGTCAGTTCCAGGAACCTAAGGGAAGCCCTGGATTAGTCGGCTACAGCTTGTCTCTGGGACTTCATAAAGAGCACCGTGGGTTCTGTGGCAGAAACAGGCAGGGCCGGTCAGGACCTGGACCACTGTCCCCTTTGCAGTCGCCTCTTCCCTGGACATGACTTTGATGCCAGGATCGATCTCAGGACAGATAACCCCACTCTCATGTCAGCGTGTGGAAAGCCAGGGGAATGCTAAGGTGGTGGTGTGGAGGGACAGGGCTGGGGATGTCTGGAGCTCCCCAGTAAGGAGGGCACTGGGGAGGACCGAGCCACACTCACCTTCATAGCAGGGGATCAGCACCCTGCCTTTGGCCTGGAGGTTGGACGGGATGAGGTAGCAGAATCCGTGGGGCAGGATGTGGTCCGTTTCATAGTAGATGTTCTTCCAACGATGGGCACAGGCCTAAAGGACAGAGAGGGAGCGAGAACGAAAAGTTCACACCAAGGTGTCAGAAAAATGGAATGAAGGAGAATCAGCTCCAGGGAGGCCACTGGGAGAAGAGAGATGATGAGTTTGAAAAGAAAAGACTGCCATGGCTGAAACTGAGCGTGGGTGGAAGGGAGGAAGACTACGGACTGAAGTGAGAGAAGCCGTTTCCAGGCAGAGGGCAGAGAGTGGTCCCGACTCTCCACCCCGGGCACAAGAGGAAGAAGGTTCCAGAAAGAGGAGCATTTGGTGCAAAGGACACGAGAATTGAGATAGGTTTGGAGGTTGCGGGGCGGGAAGAACAGTGAATAGGAAGGTCTAAAGAGGGCGAGGGGGCCAGGTCCCTCGGGGGGGGGGGGGGGGGGGAGGAGGATGGAAACAGCTTCCGCAGGTGTGTGGTGGGGTCCTATTTACAGTCTGGAAGTTTCCCTCACTTGCCATGCAGACTGCAGGTAGACAGGATGGAAGTGGGCAGCCCTGGGAGAGATGCTGCTTGCCTGGACCACGACGGCATGGAAACGAGAGAAGGGGGGGGGGGGGCGAGCTAACAGAAGGGAGGAAGGGCAGGTGACAAGGCATTAGGAAGAGGAGAAACTATTCTCTGACTTTGCCTGCAGACACTCAGCACGCACCTCCTTAACCGGAAGTCCTTCGGGTGTTGAGTAATACATATCTCAACTGAACACTTAACGAGCTTTGCTAAGTGCACACCACTGTGTCCCCAAACCCTTAGTAAAGATGGCTCTCCAGTGCCTGGCAGTGGTTGCCTTCCACAGGCTAGTCAGAAGCAGCCCTGTGAGGTGAGACCTAAGACAAGAAGGAGAGTGGCAGAGTGTGGAGCAGAGGGAAGGCTCAGGGCGGAAGGTAGATGAAGCAGAGTGCCGTGTAAATGAGGCTATGAGGAGAACCTTAGCGGCAGGTGGCCCCCAGCCAGCTTTCCAGAGTAGCTTTTCAGTGCTGGCGGCAAACTTCTAAGGAGACACTGATGCTGACCAATTTCTATTACGAGAACCAGAGCCACCAGCCAGAGCTCAGACCTGGCTCATCCTGTCCTGCAGAATGTGCTCCCTGCTTTGTGCTGGGATGTGACCTCTGCTGTGACCTCTTTGTGCTGGATGTCACCCGGGGGCTTCTCCAGGGGAAAGGTACCAGGCTTGGGGGGGATGCACACAGCCCAGCCCCCTCCTTCTCCTGAGTGAGGACCACTTACTCTGGTATCAGCTCACTTTGTTCTGGACAGTGGACGTGTTTTCTTAAAATAATGAACTTGAAAATAAAAAGAGACTCTAATGTCTTTGTAAGTGTAAAATAGTCAGATTCTAATGTCTTATTTTATTATTATTATTTTTATTATTATTATTATTATTGTGTGTGTGTGTGTGTGTGTGTGTGTGTGTGTGTAGACCAGACCTCAACCTCAAGTTTCATTCCTGAAGATATCTTCTATCTAGTTATTTTGTGACAGTGTCTTCATTTTTACCTAGAACTCGCCAATTCAGCTCTTTTGTCCTCCAATCAAGCTGCCACTAGGGCCCCTGACAAGCCACTCTGCCCAGAGGCAAAAGAGGGCACACTCACCATGACACACTCAGCATGACATTGGAGATCTGAGCATGCCCACATGCGTGTCTGAGATAGTGACAGATCAATCAGCTGTCGCTCCTACTTCACACTGTCTTCTTGCCTTCCCGTGTGATCCTTGTTTTATGCAAACAAACAAACAAACAAACAAACAAAACTCCCACACATTTCTCGTTTCTCAATAGATGGAAACAGCATGCAGTGAGAAACAGGAAAGACCATGAGGATAATTACCTCACACTTCCATATAGAGATATCCCTTGTGTGTGCGGTACCCTACCACCTTGAGACAGGGTCTCTCACTGAAGCCCCAGTTTCAGCTAGGCTGGCTGTCCAAAAAGGTCCCAGAATCCGACTCTCGGCTCTCCACCTCCGTGCAGGGACTACAGGCATGCATGGTCATACATGGTTTTTGACATGGGTGCTGCAGATTTGAACTCAGGTCCTGACACTTGCAGAGCCATCTCCCCAGCCCTACATACTTTAAATCATCTCTGTACTTATAATGACAAGGCAAACACTGCAGAAATTGTCACATCATGCTGTTCAGGGAGCAATGATGGGAAGGTCTGTCCATGCTCAGCACACAGGCAGATTAAAAAAAAAAAATCATTTTGATCACAATTAGTTAAACCCAAAGATGCCAGATCCAGAGCCTATGGGTAGGAAGGGCTGGATCCACAGGCACGGAACCTATGGATATAAAGGGCTGACTGACTGATTTTTCTGTGGGGGGAAGGGGAGTTAGTTCTTACAGTCTCCAAATCTGAGTCCCTTAGATCATCCAGTTACTCCAGTTGAAGGACTCAGTCCACATCTTGAGAGCCTTTGCTACCTATCACATTCTGAGCTGGAGAGGCCGAAGTTTGTCGTGGTGTGGCCTGGCAGCCAGCTGTCCACATGGACGGCGTCACTCAATGTTTATTGTACCGTCTGCTTTCCATCCCATAAACTGTTTAGGAGTGACCTTGGAGAATCCCTAGGAGACCTAAATACTGCATTTTGCATTCATCTAATTTACAGTATTCTGAGAGGAGAGAGATCAAAGGTCAAAAACGGGCCCCATTCCAGAAAACAGAAAGGGACTCTGAACATAAATTATAAGAAGAAAACACTGTGTTTAGCCTGATTATCATCACGCACACATATCAGTCTGACCTGCATCCTGTGTAAAAAGAACAGGATTCTGAGAAACTGCAAAGCAGCATCATTGATTGACTTGGGAGTGAGTTGGAGGGAAGTGAAGAGGGCAGTGAAGACCAGAAAAGCAGAGAATTCCTGGGAATCGGCCAGACCTGCTTTGGATTATGGGAGTAGTTCAGAGGTACAGTGTGTGACTAGGAGTGTGAGCAAGGTACAGTGTGTGATGAGGAGTGTGAACAATGTACAGTGTGTGATGAGGAGTGTGAGCAAGGTACAGTGTGTGATGAGGAGTGTGAGCAAGGTACAGTGTGTGATGAGGAGTGTGAGCAAGGTACAGTGTGTGATGAGTAGTGTGTGATGAGGAGTGTGAGCAAGGTACAGTGTGTGACCAGGAGTGTGAGCAAGGTACAGTGTGTGACCAGGAGTGTGAGCAAGGTACAGTGTGTGACCAGGAGTGTGAGCAAGGTACAGTGTGTGACTAGGAGTGTGAACGAGGCCTGGGTTTGAGATGAGGGAAGAAAGAAGAAGAGGAGGAGAAGGGGTAAGAGAAAGAAGAAACAGCATGAAGGAGAAGGAAGAGAAAGAGAAAAGAAGGAAGAGGAGAAGGAAGAAGAGGAGGAGAGGAAGGAAGAGAGGGAGGAGAGGGGGAGGAGGGGAGGAAGAGGGGAGGAGGAGGGGAGGGAGGAGAGGGAGAGGAGGGGGAGGAGGAGGTCATCCAGGAGGCAATAATCTGTTTAAATTCAGCATCCAAATCATCCTAGAAAGGGCTGAAGACCCACCATCACCCCAAATCTTGGTCTCTCACACATCTCAGGTTGGAAGGGTGGATTTTCCTCCCGAGGGAAAAATGTCCAGTTTCCTTCAAAGGCCTTCTTTGTTGTGTGAACACAGCATTCCTTCCTGGAGGGTGGCTTGGTCACAAATGCCCGTCTGTCCCTGCCGCCCTCACACACCTGCGCTGACTGTGCACAGAAGGACACGCCTTTGTCATGCTTCCAGGTCCACCATGCACAGCCAGGCCACGCCATGGCCACTAAGACACGTGTGGCAGGCACAGGATAAAATCGAGGCTGGGATGCCACCCCGGAGCAGGTGGCAGCCTGGGAGGCCCAGGAAAAGTTTCTGGGGTGGAAGGTGCCAGGAATATTGTTTGGCAGCTGTTAACTTAATGAAAACTCAGCAGAGTGTGTTCTCACGGCTTCTGCACTTATTTGCATATCTCAGTGGAGCCCTCATCCACACGCACACACACCAGACCAGGAAACAGCGACAGGGAAACTCACAGGAACATCCCCGGAGGCTTTGAAGAAAATGGACACAAGGGAAGTAGACAGATGAGAGGGAGAGAGCTCTGACATGCAGAAAGGAAACAGAAGTTAGAGCCGGAAGACACTGCTTCCACCCAGAAAAACTCTGAGCAGTTTAGATACAGTTTGTTATCTAAGGCTCGGCAGCTCTGATGAGGAGAGACAGTGGTTCTGAATGCTCTAGCTGCCATCCAAGGTAGGTGTGTGTGAGTGTGTGTGTGCATGTGTGTGAGTGTGTGTGCATGTGTGTGTGTTCGCGTGCATGCGTGTGTGTGTGTGCGTGCGCGTGTGTGCGTGTGTGCATGTGTGTGTGTGTGTGTGTGTGTGTGTGTGTGCGCGCGCGCGCATATGGAGGGCAGAGGTCCATATAGAGCATCTCCCTCCACTGCTTCCCAGCTTTATTTTCAAAACAGAAGCTCTCAGTGAACCTGGAGCTCACCTGCAGTCTGACCTGGCTGGCTGGCCAGTGAGCTCCAGGGGTCCACTGTCCCTGTCTCCCCAGGGCGACGGTTACAGACATGAGTGGCTGTGCTGGCTTCATGGTGCTGATGATCTGGACGGAGCCTCACGCCTGCTTGCATGGCATCACTGACTAAGCCATCTCCAGCCCGCCTCCCCTGTTCTTGAAAACATTATATCAGTACTCCAGGGGCACAGAGCAGAGTGAGAATCAAAGGAACTTGCCTTCGGTCCTGATGCAGCATCTGTTTCAAGGATCATTCGGTCCCCAGGGAAACTGGAAGACACCACATTATCCACAGAGCCAAGACGGGCAGCCACTGAGCTAGTCAGCCTGACGAGCTAGCTTGACATCCTGGGTCTTGCCAGCTTTGGTCCAGATATGGCCATTTGGCATTGAGACAATTCACTCCCTGTCACAGCTCTCCAAGTCCCCCTCCATTCTTTGCTTTGAAATCCACACCAGGTTCTCTTTCAAAGCAGCCATCCGCCTCCCCCACCCCTCTACCCCATCCTTGAAATCAAAGGTGGTATCCCTAGGGAGACAGGTCTCATCCTGTGCTACAAGGTACTCCTGGGGGCTCAAAATGCCTTTTCTACCTTTAATTAAAAAAAATAATACTGTCTCCAGAAAGATTTCACAGATGAAAGTGAGACATTAAAGAAAAAGAAAATGGATTTAAGTAACATGTACACACACACACACACACACACACACACACACACACACACACACACACCACACACCTGAAAACAAAACCATCATGAAGTATCACCTCACACTCTTTAGGGTGGCCACGGTTTAAAAAGGAAATGGAGTGTGCTGGGAGTGTGGCTCAGTAACAAGGACATGTGCTCAGCATGCACAAGGCTTGGGCTCTATCTTCAGTACCACAGGACAAGAAGAGCAAGCAGAAGAACAAATGTTCCTGGAACTTTCTGCATGCTGGCCAAACGCAAAATGGTTCATGCACTTTAGAGGGACAAAGTCTTTCTAACAATAAAAAGTAAAATTACCATGTGGTCTGACAATCCCACTTCCACATATATGCCCAGAAGAAATTAAAAATGAGGTCTCAAATCTTTGTTGATGTTTATAGCAACATTATTCATAATGGCAAGGAGCTAGGAGCCACATAAACATGCATCCATGAATGGAGAAAACACGCTGTGTACATGTGATAAAGTATCACTGGGTCTTGAGAGAAAAGGAAGAATCCTCCATAGGCTACGACAGAGCTGAGCAGTGAGACACTGCCCTAAATGAAGAGAAACCATCACAAAAAGACAAATACTGCCCACTTCCACTCGAACAGGATCCGACACATTTGAGCACTTCAGAATCAGAATGATGGTTACCAGGAACCAGGGGGTGGTAGGAAGAGAGTCCTGTTCAATGGATGCAGAGTTTGGCATTTGCAGGATCAAGAGTCCTAGAGAGCTGTTGTGTGACAGTGTTTCCAACAATGTTTCCACATGTAGTGTGGTGCTGATTTTGGCAGGAAGGTGAGCTTTTCATTTATCAGTGACACACATGCCCAAAGAAAGCATAAAAGCCCTCAGAGCACATAATTCTCTTGAAGGCTGAGGCGCTCCATCGTCGTGAGAACTGTGGACACCCTCCATGCCCGCCTCTCCTTCCCAGGACCACAGGGGGCGGCTTACCGAACGAATGATACGAGCATCGTGTAAGGCAGGGGTTGAGCTCGATTAGACAGGATTGCCCACAGCACCACTTCCCACAAATACTCAGCCCTGCCTTCCTGCCTCCTCTGCCAAATGTCACCCGTGCTCCTCACTGTTGTTTCAGACCCCACACTGGATCCAGTCTCTACCAACAGGCACAGGGCTGGGTCTTTGTCTTGCTCCTTTGCAAACAAGCTCTCAGCCACACTGAGGGTCCACATCCCCAAGGAAGTGTATCTTGGCAGAGTGGGCTATCTCTAGACTCTGCCTGGAGGGGTATCTCGTGCACTGCTGTCTCCAGCTGCCTCCTCCTCTCTCTTGGTTCTGAGTTGAGGCTTTGGTCCCCTTTGGAGAATATACATACTTGATTTCTCCCCCTCTTTCCCAAGAATGACAGGCAAGAGTCCCTGCCCTTTGGGACTGAACCGCCCTGTGGGGTCAGGCCACCATGCCTAGAGGAATGTGGTGGCTTGGCCATCATCCATGGCTTGCTGAGACAGGAATTAGAGGACTGGAATCCAAGGCCAGCAGACATGGGGGCAGTTCAGTGAGACCCACAGTAGTGTCCAGTGAGGAGGCCCTGCAATGCTGGGGACAGCAGCCAGCTGCTTCCTCTCTTCCAAGGACCCATCAGTGTGGGGGCTCCTTAGTGTGCCGAGGTGGGGTTGCGATCCACAGAGAGCAGAGCTCCTCAGAGGGGGCTGGGAACTTTTGGCTTGTATCCTTGAGGAAAACCCATTTCCCCTGGGAGCAAACATCCATAAAGCCTCAGCTTTGACGGCTTATGGCCCAAAGGAAACCCCTGAGATGCAGCAGTGGAAACCCCTGAGATGCAGCAGCTGGACTCACTTTCTCTTCTTGACCTTGAACTTTTAAGACACAAATCTTCCTAAGCCTTCGAGGAAAGCTAATGTCAGAAACTGGATCCTCTGAAGAGGATCACCCTACAGGGTGCCAGCCACCAGAGAAAGGGCACAAGGAGCCTTCAAGGTGCTGGCCACGGGGATGCCTGAGTGTACAGGTGTGAGAATGTTACCAAGCTGTGAGGTATGCATGCTTGAGTGCCTCAGCTTATAACTCAACAGGAGAGTGTAAAAGAAGAAAGAGAAAACGGCTAATAACCAAGTCTCGGTCGCAGAGGTTCTTTTTTCATTACATTTATGTGTCTGTTTGTTGTTTGTTTGTGTGTGTGTGTGTGTGTGTGTGTGTGTGTGTGTGTGTGTGTGTGTATGTACTTCAGAGGGTAACTTGTGGGAGTGAGATCTCTCCCTTCACCGTGGTTGTCCCAGGAATTGAACACATTCGTAGAATTACGTTCATGTGAAATTCTAGAAAAACCAACAGCAGTGTTTGCAAGGCAGTGGCTGCCTCTGGGATTCAAGGGGTTAACTACATAAAGATACAGAGAACTTCCTGAGATGTTCAAACATGTGAATTTGCTAAAACCACAAGACTTACGTATTTTATGTAAATGATACCTTGACCTGAAGACATACACAAAAATACTTAGGTAGTAAATGAAATCACAAACTTCTTTCTACCTTTATGTCCTCTACTCTCTCCTAATGCTTCCTGGGACTGATGCATGCTGGGAAAGCACCCTACCACTGAGCTACCCCCTTAGCCCAGTGTGTCTGAAGAAAACACAAAAACAAATCCTAAGTGTGTCAACCTTTGATACCGTCACTTTCGAGGTTCACACGTGAGAACGGCACAACCGAGTTATTTTTAAATATCACAAAAGTGTCTCACAATGTTTCAAGTGACTTCATGGTTTTGTGTTGGCCACATACACAGCTGTCCTCTGCTGCATGCAGTTGCATGTGGCCTGAAGCTGCAGGCTGGACATACCTCAAAGCAGCAGAGCAGACAGACAAGCTAAAAAGCTGTGCTCTGACTTCCCACCAGCCAACTTGCCTATGAGTCCTTCATTCTTAGGGTGCCACCCTGTCCCAGGTCACCCCCTCCCCAGAGGTCTTACCAGAACACGACCATCCGCTTTGGGCTGCCGGGCCAGGCTCACCCCCATCCACTCATCATCTCGGTCTTCCCTGCAGGTCTTCCCACAGGGCGCACCCCGGTTCTTCCCTGGAGGGAGAAGAGAGACCAGGGTTGGGTGGAGGAGTGGTACAGCTGGCTGCTTTCCCAAAAGGGGTCCTGGGGGCTCAATTTTTTGTGACTTAAAACAAAGTGTCAACTCCATAGAAACTTGGGACGAAATGTCGCTGTTTAATTCAGCCCATTCTTCTTCCATGGCAAAGTTCTCCATGAAGAAAATGGCGTACCATGGATGTCTGAGAAGTCATTGTAACTCACACATGGACAAGACTTCTGATAAGAAAAAGCCAGGACAATTCTTTGGGGGTTTTTGTTGTTGCTTTGTTGTGTATGTTTACAATTTTGCATGTGTGTGTGCACATGTTGGGGATGTGCATTTGTGTGTGTGTATGTGTGTGTGTGTGTGTGTGTGTGTGTGTGTATTTACATGCTTGTGTATGTGCGCACATATTGGGGGTGTGCAATCATGTATGTGGGTTTACATGTTTGTGTATGTGCATACATGTTGGGGGTGTGCATTCATGTATGTGGGTTTACATGTTTGTATATGTGCATACATGTTGGGGGTGTGCATTCAAGTGTGTGTTCATGTATGTTGAGTCCAGAGGCTGATGCCAGGAGTTTTCCTCAATTGTTCTCCACTTTATTCTTTGAGGCAGAGTGATCCTAAGGGACTCTTACCTCCATGTCCTCAACACTAGAGTTGAGGGCTCATGAGATCACATCCAGTTTTTAAAGTGGGTTCTAAGGGATTAACTCAGAACCTCATGCTTTCACAACAAAGACTTGACAACTGAGTCATCTCCACAGCCCTCTGTGTATAAAACGTGATGATGAAAAAGTCTTGGTGAGAAAGGGCTTTGGGGAAAGCAAGGCCTGGGAATGGTAAGCGAGCCACCCGCCTCCTCTCCTATCTCAGTCTTCTCAAGCCATTCCCAGGATGTACAGCTGGACCAGAACCAGGCCAACTGGTCTACCAGGGACACTGTCATTGCTCCACTTGGAGACTTCACTTCCTGGACCTGCCCAGCCAGCTACCAGTCACCTTCCATACACAGAAAGGTCCCCAAGGAGGCCTCTTCTAACCTCCAATAGGGAGTTGATCCTAACACACACCTTCCCTCTGGGTTTCACTTACTCTGTTGTTTATTTTAATGTCTGTTCTGGCTGCCGATTTTCAAGGCCCAGGATGACAGGTTCCTTGTTTGCTTTGTTCATTAGCCTATCCCAGAGTCTAATGACTAAAGGATCTCAGTTACGTCTGTGAGACAGAGGGAAGGACAGGGGGAGAGAGGGCAGGTGGGTGGATGATGAGGCCATCCTACGTACAAAAAGGGCAAAGGATGAAGGTGTCGGTCCCAAATCTATGCTGACAATCATGTCCACCCACCTCGAGCCATGTCCAGTTCGGTGCATCTCCGTTCGGGGTTGGTGTGGACGCGGCACTTAAACACAGCTCCAGGGGACTTGACTGAAGTGCTGTATTTAGAATCTGCCTTTGGTGCACCCACGAGGACCCTGCACATCAAAAAGAAAAAGCAGGCTGTCACAACCAGTGCTAGAGAAGAGACGGTGAGCAATCTGACTATGCATCAGGAAGCTATACTAATTTACTATGTGTGTGCATACACACACACACACACACACACACACACACACACAACTTCAGTAAAACTACCAATTAAAAAAAAAACACAAACCAGAAGAAAAATGAGTCAAAAAGTTTAGTGTTCGTGATAGTTTTATGCCAACTTGACACAAGCTAGAGTCATCAGAGAAGAAGAAGCCTCAGTTGAGGAAAACGCATCCATGAGATTGGGCCATAGGCAAGTCTATAGGGTATTATATTGATTGGCGATTGACGTGGAAGGACTCAGCCCACTGTGGGTGGTGCCATCCCTTGGCTGGTGGTCCTGGGTTCTGTAAGAGAGCAGACTGAGCAAGTCATGGGGAACAAGCCAGTAAGCAGCTCCCCTCCATGGCTCAGTTTCTGTCTCCAGGTTCCTGTCCTGACTTCCTTCAGTGACAGACTATGATGGGAGGTATAAGCCAAGTAGACCCTTTCCTCACCGAGGTGCTTTTGGTCATGGTGTTCCATCACAGCAACAGTAACCCCGACAGAGACAATCAGGAGATATATGAACAGAAGCTCAACTTCACTAGTTACCAGTTAACAGAGGGATAGGGCAGCACAGGGTAGGGTAGGGTAGGGTAGGGTAGGGTAGGGTAGCACAGGGTAGGGTAGGGTAGAGTAGGGTAGAGGAATCAGTCTGGGCCTGCTGGGTGAAAATCCAAAGAGGGATGCAACATTAAGTTCACTTCAGGGTGTTACAAAAATAAATCTACCCTAGAGTTTAAGTGTGTGTGTGTGTGTGTGTGTGTGTGTGTGTGTGTGTGTGTGTGTGTGTGTGTGTGTGTAAGCCAGAGGTTACCCCTGGTTGTCATATCCATCTTCTGTTTGGAAACAGGCTCTCTTACTGGCCTGACACTCACAAATCCAGTGAACCCCAGGGACACACCTGTCTCCACCTGCCCAGTGTCCAGTGTGGGGACTCAAAGCAGGAACCACCACATCTGGCTCTAAGTGGGTACTAAGGAATGAACTCAGATCCACCACATCTGGCTCTAAGTGGGTACTGAGGATTGAACTCAGATCCGCCACATCTGGCTTTAAGTGGGTACTGAGGATTGAACTCAGATCCACCACATCTGGCTCTAAGTGGGTACTGAGGGTTGAACTCAAGCCCCCAGGCTTGCCCAGCAAGCTCCTTGCCGACTGGGCCGTCTCTCCAGCTCTGGAGTGTTCTGCATAATTTCAGGGAGAGAGCAGCCCAAAGTTCCACAGCCCAGAAACCTAGGTAACAACAGTCAGGCACAATTATGTGAGCTGAGCATGAGCCACTGGAGAAGGCACTGCATGAGGACACTTTGGACAAGATCTGAGCTGCTGCTCAAAGAGCTGCAGATCCCAAGGCCCTGCTCAGTGAGGACTCGAGCTGTCCCTTGTCACTAGCAGCCAGGAAACAGGAGAGAGCTGAGCATCCCAGGGTATTAGATACAGCAGGCTGTGGGATAGAATGCATTGCTCTCAGACTTCTCGGCAAAGTAGAGGTTAGTAGCCTCTCTGGTAAAGAAAGCCGACCCTGGATCCCCTTGCACTGTCCCAGGAGCCACCGGAGCCATCCTTTTCTTGGGGTCTCATTCTTTTTTTTTTTTTTTTTTTTTTTTTTAAAGAAATTGAAGTAGATGTCAGAAAATGGAAAGATCTCCCATGCTCATGGATAGGCAGGACCAACATAGTAAAAATGGCAATTTTACCAAAAGCAATCTACAGATTCAATGCAATCCCCATCAAAATACCAACACAATTCTTCACAGACCTGGAAAGAATAATACTCAACTTCATATGGAAAAACAAAAAACCCAGGATAGCCAAAAGAATCCTGTACAATAAAACAATGTCTGGAGGCATCACAATCCCTGACTTCAAGCTCTACTATAGAGCTACAGTAATAAAAACAGCTTGGTATTGGCATAAAAACCGACATGTGGACCAATGGAATAAAACTGAAGACCCTGACATTAACCCACACACCTATGAACATATAATTTTTGACAAAGAAGCCAAAAGTGTACAATGGAAAAAAAGAAAGCATCTTCAACAAATGGTGCTGGCATAACTGGATATCAACATGTAGAAGGCTGCAAACAGATCCATATCTGTCACCGTGCACAAAACTTAAGTCCAAGTGGATCAAGGACCTCAACATAAATCCAGCTACTCTGAACCTGCTAGAAGAGAAAGTAGGAAGTAGTCTTGAACGCATTGGCATAGGAGATCACTTCCTAAATATAACACCAGTAGCACAGGCACTGAGAGAAACAATCAATCAATGGGACCTCTTGAAACTAAGAAGCTTTTGTAGAGCAAAGGACATGGTCAACAAGGCAAAGCGACAGCCTACAGAATGGGAAAAGATCTTCACCAACCCCACATCTGACAGAGGACTGATATCCAGAATATATAAGGAACTCAAGAAATTAGACATCAAAACGACCAACAGTCCAATTAAGAAATGGGCTATAGAACTAAACAGAGAATTCTCAACAGAGGAAACTCAAATGGCTGAAAGACATTTAAGGAATTGCTCAACATCCCTAATCACCAGGGAAATGCAAATCAAAACAACTCTGAGATACCACCTTACGCCTGTCAGAATGGCTAAGATCAAAAACACTGAGGACACTTTATGCTGGAGAGGATGTGGAACTCGGGGAACTCTCCTCCACTGCTGGTGGGAATGCAAGCTTGTACAACCACTTTGGAAATCAATATGGTGCTTTCTTAGAAAATTGGGAATCAATCTCCCCCAAGATCCAGCTATACCACTCTTGGGCATATACCCAAGAAATGCTCAATCATACCACAAGAGCACTTGCTCAGCTATGTTTATATCAGCATTGTTTGTAATAGCCAAAACCTGGAAACAACCTAGATGCCCTTCAACTGAAGAATGGATAAATAAATTGTGGCACATATACACAATGGAATACTACTCAGCAGAGAAAAACAATGACATCATGAGGTTTGCAGGCAAATGGATGGATCTAGAAAAAATCATCCTGAGTGAGGTAACCCAGACTCAGAAAGACAAATATGGTATGTACTCACTCATAGGAGGATACTAGATGTGGAACAAGGGGTCTCATTCTTTTATCCAGTCACCTCCATCCCACTCAGACCTCGCAGTGACTGGCCCCTTCCCTGCCAATGCTCTGGTGAGGCAGAGAGATTGGCAAACAAAGCTGCCACATCGTGCACCTGACGTCAGACACGTCAGCAGACTTCAGCAAAGGCTCACGGACACTGTCACTGATTTGGCTCTGGGGCCTGGTGTCAGGCGCCACAGGAAGGCATGACGGTTCTGTCTTAATCCCGCCCACCAGAACCTGGTGGAGGCCTGAGGACCCCAGGGACACCCCGTCTTCTGTATGTCTTCCCAGATTAACCCTGGGAGGTGTATGTGCTTCTGGAAGGCTATCTTGCTGGGGTGTGGGGGAGCTCAGCCTCACTCCAGCAACCTTGCCGTGTGCCCTTTGCAGGATCTTGGCTGGGACAGCTCACACTCCTCCAGCCTGTCCACAATGCACCTCAAATGCAGCATTCCCCTAGAAGAAGTCCTGTGTCCATGATGCCGAGGGGAGTCCTTTCCCAAGCAGGCCAGACTCACCGCCTGGCTCAGCCACACAAGGGAGGTTTGGCAAGCTCTTCGATGCTCTAACTCAAATCCATAATGACACTCGGAATCAAACCCAAGAAGGAAGCCACACTAAGGGGTGGTTCCCCCACCCCACCCCTTCCCTCCGGGCCGAGCTTGAGCCACTGGAGTAAGTCAAAGGGTCTTCCTTAGAGCGCCAGTTGTTTTCACAGGTGAAAGGAATTATCGGATTGACAACTGAAAACAACTCAAGCATCTGCAGCCTGCCCTGTCAAGCCCTAGGGGCTGGGGATAGAAAAACCCTAGTGCTGGGCCCAAAGCCTCCCACACACTCAGGTTTCCCATCAGCCCATCAAATGACTACCGTTTGTAACTCATTTAACAATGGGGGCTGGGGTGTCGCTCCGTGGTAGAGCACCTGTCCGAGGCCCTGGGTTCCATCTCCAGCACCCCACACCAAAAATAAAATAAAGAAGTCACCGTTGTATCCAGCTGCCATCTAGACACGTATCCTTACACCCATAGATCAGTTCAGCTCTTGCCTCTCATCAAAGAAGCGTCTGCTTGCCCTGGGTGACAGATACAGAGACCCACAACCAGTCAGAGTACAGAGAGCGAGTGACTGGAGTCCTCAGCTGGAAATGGGGCATCTTTACCACACCCCTCCTCCCCAGGGCTCCAGGAACATCAGTGAAGGGGGCTGTTGAGATTATAGGAGCAAGGTTGGGGGTGATGCTGGGAGAAAGCGTCTTCTGGAAACAACGGAACCGCGGTACCCCTGAACTCACAGCACCTGCGACTGTCTGCACAAGACCTGCAAAAGATCAAGCCAGTCAGATTGCCAGCATGGATGGGGAGAAGCTCCTAGCTGAGAAGCTATTGGCCGAGGATGGCCACTGAGGAGCAGAGACAGAGAATCAGTTATCCTCAAGGATGTGACCCTGAGCATTGAGAAGCACTGGGCTCAGTGGGTTATACATTTTTTTAAAGAAGAAAATGGATTGAGCATTGTGGCACATGCCTTTAATCCAAGCACTAGGGAGACAGAGGTAAGTAGATCTCTGTGAGTTCAAAGCCAGTCTGGTCTACATAGTGAATTTCAGGACAGTAAGAGCTATGTAGAAATATCCTGCCTCAAAATAAATAAATAAGTTAATTAATCAATTAGTTAAAAAATAAAAGAGAACGAAGTTGTTATGGGGAATATGGGGAGAAGGGGGTCAGGAGAAATAGCGCTGTGGAGTGAGGGGTGGATGTGATCAAATGTTATAAAGACATATTCTTTTTTTTTTTTTTTTTTTTTGGTTTTTCGAGACAGGGTTTCTCTGTGTAGCTTTGCGCCTTTCCTGGAGCTCACTTGGTAGCCCAGGCTGGCCTCGAACTCACAGAGATCCACCTGGCTCTGCCTCCCGAGTGCTGGGATTAAAGGCGTGCGCCACCAACGCCCGGCATAAAGACATATTCTTGAAGAATGAATAACTTTGAAGTCACAATAAATAAAGAAGAGAGAGAAATCATCACCCACAGGGGTCAGAAAGTGGCTACAGGAAGCAGCGGGCTGTGAGTCCAGCATGTCCCCAATATTATCACCACAATCCTGGAACTGCCAGCTGGCACACGGCTTCCAGTTCAGACATATTCCTAGGATGGCCAGTCAGGAAGAAGCCTGGAGAGCAGAGTTCTCAGGTACTTGCTTCTTCCATCCTAGAGCCAAGACTTGGGACAAAATGTTTACCAGAATCGAAAGCAGAGAAAGGACCTGCTGGGTTCTAATGCCTTTTCAAGCCCAAAGTACTCAGTGGTTCTAACAACAGCCGCTGATTCAAAGCTGCTAGCATCCCTCTGGTTCATACTGCAGCAGTTTGTCAGCATACTTGTCAGTTTCCTAACAAGAAAGCTTTCTTGGATCCTGTGATGTGAGCTACAGGGACACGTGTGTATACACACGTGCCTGACACACACATGATAGAGCACTGGAGAATGCTTGCCTCCGTGTTTACAGAACATTGTGGCTTCCGTGGCAGCCCACGCTGGCTCTTTACGTAGGCTACAATCCAGCAAGACGGCTGCAACAGGCCAGCCCTGGAGTGCGGCCTGTCTGAAGCCCGTTCAGCTGGCTGCTGGCCAAGTTGATTCTGAGACAGAGATGGCAAGGGCTAAGAGTTCAGGATGCGCTACTGACAGGATGCTACCCGCGCTTTCTTTCTCTGTCCTCTGGGTTACAAAGTCATATTCTGACTATCTCAAACATCCTCACATCTTCACCAGTACCCTAGAGAAGACCATGTCTTTCCTCTATACAGGTACCTACATGTCCCCACCACAGCCTCCCATCAAACAAGCCATGAAGCTGTTTCCCACCTCTGCTTGCTCCTTCAAGTGTGGTCCTATGGGAGCACCTCTACGAACTGCTAACATTATCCCTGTTTTACAGATGGAGCCTTAGGAGCTGACTGGGCTGCCCCTGGAGCCTGTCACAGACCCTAACTGCCTGCTGCATCATGTGCCCCCACAGCATCATGTCACCCACACTCCCTCCTGCTCAGACCATGCCAGCCAGGAAGGAGGGAGAGAAGCCAGCAGGAGCCCAGTGCCCTTCCTCTGCTGCCGGCTGCTCATGTGACCGAGGAAGCTCAAGGAGGCTCTGCGGGCACTCTGAGGTTAGAACTTGGCTCTGGAGCCTGTCACTTCAAGCCTTTCTATCCCCTCAGGCTCACAGGATGGAAGAGGTGCCCTCCAGCCACCATCTTGGTTTTCTAAAACATTGGCATTGCCAGCGGTGCTAACCGCAGGTCCACCTTGCCAGTGAGTAGCTCATAAACCTCTTTGGATACATAACCCACCTATTTATCCACCAGCAACAGTTAGGATTACATGGACCTGGCTCCTGATGAAAGCAAATCTAGCAGGCAGCTTCTTGTGGGTATTCCCCCCTGGGAGGCTAGGCTGTACTGCTGTACCAGACAGTGGTGGCCTCTGAGCCCAGCATCCATGTCCAGGGGCACTCTTTCTCCAATCCCTTTGCCTGTTTCCTAACAGGCAGTCACATGCTCCCCAGTATACTATGAGGCTCCATACAAAATCATCAACTTACTTAAAATAGGTTGAGATTTGTGTGTGTGCACACGCACATGCACATGAGTGTGTGTGCCTGCAGAGACCGGAGGTTGGCTTTGGGTGTCTTCCTCCATCTTTTACTGACCTGAAGCTCAGCAATTGTCTACACTGGCTGGCCAGTGTGCCCCCAGGATCAACCCCTCCCCTCATGCCGGTATTACAAGTACATACCACAAGGCCTACCTTTTTAGGGGCTGCTGGGGATCGAACTCAGGTCCTCATGCTTTCACAGCAAGCATGTTACCCACTGAGCCATCTCCCCAGCACCACTTAGGAGATGTGTGTGTGTGTGTGTGTGTGTGTGTGTGTGTGTGTGTGTGTGTGTGTGTACTTTGCAGATGATCATGTCACAATGTCTAAAGGTTGGACCCGCGTGAGTGCTGGCTTCAGTGTCTTCCATGTGTCTAGTGATGTGCTTTCTCAGCTCTGTGTGAGGTCAAGCAGGCTGCAAAGGCTCCATCGCAGCCCCGCCTTCCTCTGAACTCTCCCCTCACATCTGTAGGTCAGTTCCTCGGAGAGCAGGTAGCAGGGGCTAGGCCGAGGCACAGCTGCTTCCTGGGGAGGGCCAGGGACCAGCAGTGTCTCAAGGCTCCCTCCCTCCCTCCCTCTCTGTCTCCCAGCAGCCACACCACAGGGTGAAATTACAGTCAGTTTGATGACGCTGAGTGGGGATTACAAACTTCCAACCCATTAGGTTTGTTTTCATGCATTTGATTCCAAACCAAAGCTGCCCAGGGACCCACGTTCCAGTGTCAGGAATGGAGCTTCAGTGTGTCTAATGCAGAGACCCCCGGCAAGTGCTACCTGCCCCTCACCAGGCACAAGACAGCTAAGCCGAGTGGAGAATGAAAGGCTTCATCCCAGGGGGAGAAAGCAAGAGGCCAGCGCTTACCGCCTGGAGCCATGGACCAGAAATGCCTCAGGAAGTCCCACTCACAGTTCAGGAAAGCAAGGCTCCAGATGGCTAAGCAGTGGGCTTGTTAGGCACTTTAAACCAACAGTACCACCTGGATTGTTTTGGGCATGTGAGTGCATGGTGGTGTGTCTGTGCACACCGGGCCCTGGGCTTATAGGTATGTGCACATTGCCCTGCTTCTTATACGGATGTTAGGAATCAAATCCAGGTCACCACAATTGCACAGCAAACACATTCTGGGTTGACTCATCTCACAAGCACCCCCACTGTTGGAGATAGAGTCTCTTGTACATCAGCCCGGTCTTGAACTCCTGATCCTCGCGCCTCTACCCCCAAATGGTGAGATTACAGCTGTGCACCACCAAGCCTGGTTTTATGCAGTGCTGAATTTGATACGTGTGACGCCAGCGCTCTACCCTCTGAACCACACTCCTAGCTTCCACCTGTATTCTAAGCGCCGTGGCCCAATTACTCATGGTAAAGTATAAAATGCACAGACCGTATTCTCCCTCCAACAAGCTATATGACCTCCAGTGTGTTTCTTGAGCACTGAGCCTCAGTGTTCCTCTGGTATCAAATGGGGAGGGCTGAAAATATACCCACAAAGGATTCATATGAGGTTTGGCTAAGAGAATGTTCTAAAGCATCCAGCACAGTGCCTGGGTCAAAGCAGGTGCTCAGAGAAGTGCTTAGACACTAGGTGGGAGTGGGCAAACACTTTGACACCTCACTTGTCCCCGCTCCAACCCTTGGCAGCACCCCAGGATCTCCCAGGTCCTTAGAACTCAGCTTCATTTTCTGCTAATGCTAGGCAGGCATTTATGCAGGCTTCGCTGACTTCACAGAAACCCAGGGATGGTGAGGATGACTTCACCACCAGTCACATTAGGGAAGCAGCCGCTGTCCTCCACCCTTCCTGTACTCCTGTCCTGGCCAATGGAATCCTCTAGCTCCTTGCACTGAAAGGTGATGTCTGCTTCCTCCTCTCTGACACTTGCATTAGCCAATAGGATGTGAAGGAAGATGAAGGGTTGACTCCTGGCACCCTGCTCGGCCACCTCGGGCCCAGCCCAGGTCAGCCTGCTAGACCATCAAAGTCACAGAGAGCAGAGAGGAGCCATCCAGCTGAAGCCAATCCTGCATCATTGGCCAACCAGCCACCACAGAGGTTGACCACTGATACCTGAGAGAGCCAGGATCAGGATAGAACACTTGCTGATCCCAGAATTACCTGATAGCCACAGAATCCTGAGGCTCAGAATGATGGTTGGTGGCAGCCATTGGGTTTTAGGGTCATTGGAAACAAGAGCTCATTTTTTTAAGGGAACTGGGCTTCAGTAACTGTCACTCATCCATTGGCCGCTGAGTCTAATCCAGTCCTCCTGACCGGCTGCTGAGAAGGATTTCTATGGCTCCTCCTGCTTCCTGCTATACTGTCCTTCCTCCAAAGGACTCCCATCCCCAGCCACGACCACAAACTTGTCACTGAGGGCTCTGACCTGTGAGAGGCATCGCAGGTGCTGGGAAAGCCTTGAACACTTTGCCCAAAGTCCGTTGAAATGGTTAGTTTTCATCGCCAACTTGGCTAGATTTAGATTCACCATGGGAACACACCTCGGGGTGTGTCTATGAGGCTGCTTCTAGAAAGGATTAACTGAGGAGGAAAGACCCACCCCAAATGTGAGCAGGACCAACCCACAGTCTCAGGTAAAGACTGAAATTAAAGGTGGACTGCATGCCAGCCTTCATCTCTGCTTCCTGACTGTGGACACAATGTGACAGCCACTTCGAGCTCCTGCTGACACGTCTTCCCCACCATGATGGATGGTACACCCTTAAACTACGACCTAAACTAACACTTCTTCCCTTAAATGACTTCTTGACAGGTACTTGGTTACAGTAACTAGAACCCTAACTACCACACTGTCCCAGGAGCTGGCCAGTTTCCTCCAGCCATGTGACCTTGGACAGGTCTCCTTATCTCTGGATAGAGACATTTCATGGCCCCCTTCCAACACAGCGGTATGATGGTCCACAAAAGGAAACGGCAGGTGTCGAAGTGTTTGGGGACCCCACACCATAAGGTAGGTGGATTGGGGTCTTTCATTTGCAAGGCTAGAGACTCACAAAAACGCCCCTGAAAGAGGTATTGGGCCACCTCTTTCTTCCTTGGGACCTTACTTCCTTGAACAGGGGCTTGACTGGGGTAAAGGGAAAGTGGGCAGTATGCTGGTCCACAAAGTAGTTGGATTAGCATCAAATTAGGGCAGCTTGGATTCAAATGACACCCCCACCCACGTTCTTGGTGGGTAACCTTGGACAGAAAACAGCTTTTCTGGTAGCCTCCGCTGCATCAGGCTGACAACACAGGGTGCCTCCGGCACACGGAAGTGTCCATCTAAGGCTGCTTAAAACAAAACAAAACAAAACAAAACAAAACAAAACAAAACAAAACAAAACAAAACAAAACTGTAGCTTGGAGTAAACAGGGAGAAGAAGAGGAAGAAGAGTCATGAGCGAAAGAAGCAGATGAAGGGAGAAGACTCGGGGTGGCATGGGCCATGCCGGGATGGAGGGACCTCAGCCACCGAGGGAGGCAGGTAGAGGAGGAATCATGACCAAGGTTATATTCCCCTCACAGCGGAGAATATCAAGTTCATATTGGAGCCCAAAGAAACTGCCTGGCAGGGATGAGGATCTAAGTGATATTTGTGTGCCACACTTTCACTACTGGACCATAAAACAATGGACGCCCCAGAAACTGGAATTCCCTCAGGAACCTCACACTGGGAGAAGAAAAAGGCTAAAGTATGGTCCAGTCAGAAGGAAAATTTTTTCTCTCGGAAAGAGATTTCACAGTGTTGACAACTTGGGGCCCATCTTCCTGGAGAGACCAGAGCCCCAAAACATTGGTAGGTAGGAACATATCTTGCTGGGACACGCCTAACTCAGTTCTCTCTTTTAATGGTAACCTCACTTCAAGACCTGAAGACCGACTTGGGGGAGGGGCTGTTCCTTGATCTCTCCTCACTCTCCCCAATGTGGTCGCACTGAGGAAACATTTGTCTGCTTTTCACTACTAAATTGGCTGTTTTAATTGGCTAATGGAGAATGGGTGGCAGAGCCTGGCTTGGGGCATGGGCTGTAACTACATATCTGGCTGGGGACAATACCACACGCTTAGACCTCTGGGGGATCAAAGCCAGAGTCTCTGCATCCTCCTGTTGTTTTCCTGTGAACATCTTCTTCTCCGAGAAAAACGGGGCAAGGCTCCCCCACTCTAAGGTCTGTAAAATGGTAGAAATAGAAAATTCTCACCATCTCTAGCTCCCCTTGGAATTGCAGGCATATATAATGGTTGTGTATATGCTTGTGTGTGTACATGTACGTGTTCAGAGGTGTGCAAAGGCCAGAGAACAAACTTGGATTTGTATTCTCAGGCACTGTGCATCTTTGCTTGAGGTGGATTTTCTCACTGGCCTGGAACTCACCCGGTGGCTGCCATGACAATCACGCGGCGTCACATCCTACTTTTCATGGAACTCGGGTCCTCGCGCACGTGTGACGGTGACTGAGCTGCTCAGCCCCATGCTTAATCCTAACTGGAATGAGCTACACCTGGGTTAGTAAAGCATGTTCTGGGGGTGTTTGTGACAACGTTCCCAGAGATGGCCAGATCTTGAGAGCTCTGACCTAACGGATGAGCTCGTCCCTTCACACCTCCAATGACGTCATTGGGAGGGAAAGGCAGGAGCCAGGGTCCAGTTCGATGACTTGTGTCCCTGGGCGGGTGTGTCTTTGGAGAACACGTTTTGCTCCTGCCCCTTCTGCTTCACTCTCTACTCCCTTCCCTGAAGTGAGACAGTTCCTCTGGCTGCTTGCCTGCCCCGCTTCCGGTCCCACTGGTGACTGTCTATCTTGCGGTGGCTCCTGCTGTTAGCGTCCTCCGCCACTGATATCAGAACCCAGCTTCTTCTGCCTTGCGCAGTGAAATGAAAGATGTGTGTCTGACTCTCAGACAATCTTCCAGATCATCAGCTTGAGTCTGGGTCTGATGAGGTATCTGAATAAACAGCTAGCAAGCTCTCGGGCTCTTCTGCACGTAGACAGCCATTGTTGGGCTACCCACCTTATTGTGCAATCCAGTGAAGTAGATCCCTTAAATATAATATTTTAAGAAGAAGTACCTCAGCCACACACACACCTTTAACCACAATGATCTACCCATGTGCATTGGCCAACTGGTCACGGACCCAGTTAACTCTCGGAAGCCAGGAGTCAAAAGAGATCTTTCCTCCCTCAAGTTTCTGTCAGGTATTTTATCTCTGAGATGATTTTTTAAAAACGACTAATAGCAACTTACTTTCCATACTTGTGTGGAGCCTGGGGTGAAAGCCAGAGCTCCTGTGACAGAGGCAGGCTCCACCTGCTCTCAGCTCTGCGGGACATCCAGAACTCTAGGACCTACAGTCCTATAGGTCTCTGGTTAAAGATCCTGCTGCCACATCAAGTCTTTCTGGCATTAAGATGAGTATTCTTGGAAAGATGGAATATTCCAGAATATCCCCTGTGTTCACCCAGCCTCTTGCCTTGTTTCCACATCAACATCCGTGCTGGGTCCTCCAGCTCCCACCAGTGAATGAGGAAGCTCCTGTCTGGAGAGCTAACGGCTGCTCCCATGGCTGACAATATGTGCAGAAAGATGGGTCGTTGCCCCAAATGCAGGGGCGTGGAAAGGGCACGGAACTTCCTCCCTCCCTCTCCTCTCACCCCTCCCCAGCCTCTCAGGCCACCCAGGAGCCTCCTCTTCCACCTGTTGCTGTGGCCATTGTTGCTAATCTCAGCACACGACACAAGTCCCTTTGGCTCCAAAGAGCAGACCTTAGAGACCAAGTGAGCCCTGGGGTTCGGACTCTCAGTTTCCCCCGGCATGGGTTCTCTTTCACTCCCTAAGACTTCGGCTGCCACAAAGGAAGGTGGGGGGGGGTAAAACAGTTTATTCTTCTGCCTTGCCTGTCAGCCAAATCTACGTACTTACAAAGATTTACAGTTCATGGACCTCAGTGGTTCAGAATTGGGGAGCACTCTGTGCCTTCAATGTCCCTCTCCTGAGCCCTCTGGCATCAGAAACAGAGACCCCAAGAAGCAGCTGGTGGCAAGAATAATGTGGACTCTGCTTCCAGGTCGTTTCCAAAGCCCACCATCGTTTCTTAGTCTCCTGGGCTGTCTGCAGTGGACGGAGGAGGGGCGAGACTGAGCTAATTGGGCTGGGGAGATGACTCAGTTGGCAAAGTGTTTGCCTTACAACCCTGACAGCCTGAGTTCAGTCCCCAGAACCCACATTAAAAAGCCAGGTGTGATGACATATGATTATAATCATGGCTCTGGGATTCCTAGAGCTAGCTGGCCAGCCAGTCTAGCCTACTTGGCAAGTTTTAGGCCAGTGAGAGACCCAACCACGAAAAGCAAAATGGCAGTGTCTGAGGAATGACATCTCAGGCTGTCCTCTGGCCTCTGTATACGTGATGCATGTGCATGGGCACACACATATACACAGTAAACAAAAGTTAATATGCCTATGAACATGGCTGACCTGTCAGCCTCACCCAGCAACACTCTCTGGTGGAATTCATTTTGCTGTTTAAAGTCACAGTCAATTCCATTGGAGGTAAACGATTCCTATAACACTGCATCTGCTTTAGATAAACATGAAAAGAGGGTTTTCTAAGGACAGATCACACACATATCAGAAGATGCTCATTTCTAAACAGACACACATCACAGGTTAACAGGCGCTGGCTGGGGACGGCCTTTCACACTCTCACACTCAGGGCTGTCCGTGGCTGGCTGAGAAGACAGTCTGTCTTCTGGCCCTGGAAGTTCTCCCTTGGGCAAGAAGGTGATTCAGCACCAGCCGGGGAAACAGCACCCCTGCCTGTTGGCAGGATCTTCAGGGAAACCCTCCAGAGGATGCTCTTTGGGTCCCCTTAGAACTTGGACCCCAAGCAAGCGCTTTCCGCACGCCCTCCCGGGAGGTTGAGAAAGCACATTCTGCAGGCTGGGGAGGCCTGGTCTGAGCACGGATGTCCAGGAAAGCCTCCGAGGAAGTGGTCGTATGCCTGCCCTTGCAAACTCAGAGCTGAGTAGACGAGCTCACCGAACAGGGCTAACACCACTTCCGAGTTTCCTCTCAAAGATTGACAAGGCCAGATGGGGCTGCGGAGCGGGGCCCCAAATCCCAAGGCCCTCTTTTCAGATCCTTCACCTCTTTAGGAATCTCCCTCCTCCCTCTGAACAAACATGCCATGTCTGCCTCCCCTCAACTGGAGCATATGATGCAGCTAATACTGTGTGTGAGGCACAAGGCGAGAACCCCACAAAACAGTGGGTGAAGTTTCCGTTAGCACAAGACAGGCGCTTCAACGTTTTATAAAGGAAAAGGTAGCTCACCCCTTTCCATGTTCCACACATTTTTGATGTAAGCACCTTGCTGAGGTTTTAATAGTTAAACATGCTAAGGATCGACTTTTTGTTGTTCCTTGGGTCTCCTTCGATTCTTGCCTTGCTCTTGAAGACTTTAGTCAGTAGTGCCTTCTGGGTGTGATGAGCATTTCCCTATTTGGGCTGTCCCAGACGTAGCCACTAGTCACGTGTGGCTGCTCACTCAGGACTGTGAGACTGAATTCTTGATTTTAGTTTTAGTCCATTTTTATGAAAGTCACAATACCTCTGGCAGGAGTCAACAGAACTTTGGGTTCTCAGCTCTAAATGCAAATGGAATCTTGGAGCTGCTCTGACGCCTGCTGCCTTACTCAGTGATGCTCCGCCAGCCTGCCACTTCCGAGTGCTTGCTCAGTGCCTGAGCACAGCGGTCTTGCTGTCCCAGGAGAAGCAGGAAGCATGTCGCCAGAGAGGAAGCTCACGCACCCAACCACTTTGGACGCTAGAGCATGGGGGGTGGGGGGGTGAGCGGGCAGGCTCCATTTATTTATATCACAGAGTGTTACAGTTGTCGGCTCTGCAGCTGAGAAACTGCTAGGGACAGGGACAGAAATTGGCTTTGTCCATGTTCCCTGGCACCTACTTCTGTTGTTCAAAGGATGCCAGAAGAGTCAGGGTTGGGGAGGGTGGGGACAGGAGAGTTCTGAGTGTGCAGACGCTCTCTGGGTGTCGTTAGAAAGAACGAAGTTCACTCCCTTTCATGTCTGCATCAAAACTGATACAAATGTCATCGGGTTATCCTGGTCCATCCACAACAGGGACAGTTCATGTCCAAGGCATGGTGACAAGGGTCTATCAGACAAGTGCTTTGAACAAAGCTGTGTCTGGCTGAGTCCTGAGTGGGATGTGGTTACAGGGGCCAGACTCAACACAGGGGTTCCGAAAGGCAAAGTCACCCTTGTTCTTTCCACAGACACCGACCTCCCCCAAGAGGAAACAGATTGGGTTCATAAACAGGGCAGTTACAGACCCAAGGGCTGACAGCTTCACCGTGGAGTCTCTTGGTGTGCTCTGCGATACACGCCCACGTGGGGGCCTCGTAAAACATGCTGCACAGCAGGCTTAGGCCCGGCTTGCCACCACTGGGAGACGTTCAACCTTTATAGGGTTAGGTCTGTGACAATCACAGGGGTCTACTCTTAAAGAGGTCCAGCCCCTGCCTCCTTCTCTATTTTTGCCCCTTCATGTACTTCGACCATGGTGCACTCCCCCACCACAGAGCTAAAAGCAGCAGGACCAACAGCCGTGGATGTGAGCCAAAAAGAACCTTTTCTCTCTGTAAGTTTACTATCCTGGACATTTTGTTACAGTAACAGACACTGGCCAGCACAACCCAGGACAGCTCAGTTCTGCCACTTGGTGTCTGGGCTCTCCCTGTTCTTTCTAGCACATTCTCTGCCCTGTGTCTAACACATCCTTTCACCTGTAAAACAAGGAACTCATTGGCATGAAACAAATGTTTCAAATCACATAATGGCTAAGAAGATAAAGAAGGATTCATCCAGAAGAGGGACGGAAGGTACAATGTTACTACTTTACACTAGTCATCTACATAGATTTCCACGTCATTTCTCCTGCAGAACCCCCTTCTCTTCCTCACCTTTTCACTGTGAACTTTCTAAGGTACTCTCTGCAATTTTCTCCTCTCTCCCACTGCACCAGAGCAGCCTTTGGCTAATCAGCTACCAAACTCTAGGACTTGAATGCCCTGTGAGTTTCCCGTTCCACAGGAACTTTTGTAATACAATACAGAATACTGTAGAACTGTCATCCTTGCTGACCCAGGAGTTCTGATTCCAGGAATTGATTGGAAGGAAATAATTAAGAATGCCCATAGTGTTTTGTTGTGAGAATGCTTACATACGTTATTACAGTGATAAACAACTGGAAACGATCTGGTAAGTCAAGAGGACAAGGGGCCCAGGGACTGCCTGATACTGAGAAACTTACAGTCTCCAAGTCAATCAACCAACCCCAGAGTTGAAAGTTAAGGCATGATTTAGGGTAGATGCATATTTCACAAGACTGGAATCTTACAGATTTACAGTGACTAGCTTTAAGATTATTCTAAAATTAGAGGAATAAAAGTAAACACAGGGTTGCCATAGAGGCTTGTGTAAGCTTTGTCTGAAGTTCCACTAACCTTAAGCAGGTCTAGCTCTAGAGAAAGGGAGGAGAAAGGAGATAGAAGTTTCTCCTGCTTCTAAGTCCACATGCCTCTGAGCAGGGAGCAGCATCAGAAGAAGCCATACTTAAGAGCCAAGACAGAAATGTTAGGGAGATGAAGGAAGAAGAGAAAAATTCAGGGGAAAAGATTTTTTTAAGCAGTAAGAGGAATCAAGAAAAAAACAAGGCACTGTGACGAGAGGGCATCTGCTTCAAAGAGAGTTTTACAGTAAAATCCAGAGCCCCTGAAAGACTGAGAGACCAGCGCTCCAGTGTAGGGAGTGGCTGGGCAGGAGAGGACACTTTTGAGATCAGCAGGCCAGCTGCTTGTCCCAACAGAGATGCCTGACCCTCTCCTGACAAGGTCAAGCCCCAGCATCCCCACCCTACAATGCAGCCTGGGTGCTGAGCATCAAGCCGTGCATCTTTCCCTGTGAAATCTCTTCACAACCTCTTTCAAAATCAAAGCAAGCTGGACACCTCGTCTCTGGAGGGTCTGCTCCTATCTGGTTGTTCCAGCTGGAGAGGCTGTGACCTGTGGGCCATCCAAATCCAGGTGACAGGAGCCTGGTCCCTCTCCCTGGAACCATGGGATTGCTGCAGGGCACAGTCCAGCCCAAGCTTGCAGTTCCCACAGAAGCTCTGGCTCCCGCAGCCACCGGCCCTTTCCTTAGCAGCCCCCTACCCAGAACAGCCCTTCCATATTTGACGGCTCCTCCCATATGCTCAGTGCCAAGGCCACACTGTGTGGGGTTCTGGGGTGTATTCTACAAACTGTTTCTATCCACTCATAATCTGTACCAAACCCAAGCCCACTGCGAGCCTGCCGAACATAGGAAAATGTTCTGCCCGCTGTTTGAAAAGGAAGGGTTTGGCAAACGCAGGAAGCAGTGGAGGCTGGTAGCTCTGTGACTGGAATCAATGCCAGGAAGGGATGGAGATGAGAACGACACACCAGGACTTTGAAAACCGGGTCTCATGGAGGCTGCTCTCCTAACTTCACGATTGCTAATAAGGCCGGTCACAGTTTCCTTTCTGCAGGGTTCTGGAGGATCCCCGTCCAGGAACCCTCGTTACCCTCAGCCCCTGTCCAGTTCTGAGCAGACTCCCAGTATATCACATGCCTAGAGCACACATAGTACTAATCTCCGTCTCCCAGCCTGCTCCCTCTAAGGATGCTCACTCACACTGGATAATGCCATCAACTTGAACTAGCTGTCACCTGGGCCCACAGTAACATACCTAAAACGAGGTTGGGAAGCTAATGACAATCCAACTCTAACTGCCATGAAAAGGTGGGCGTGGTGCGACTGCTTCATTCCAAGGAAGTGGGCTAGGAGGGTACCCATCTTCGCTAAGCACTCCTGCTGTGGGGTCAGTTGACTTCGCTAACAATGCTTAATGAAGGAGGGACTTTTATTCTTTTCTGCGGGCCCACCCATCTCGTCTGTCAGCAAATGGACCCCTTGATCCAAACAAAACTTCATCCTCTTAAGCCCCATCTCTAGATTGGTGTGGCACGTGGGAGATGAGCTTCAGGCTGCCCACCAGCCACACAGTCTGTTCCTTGGGGGAGGGGGACTCCCTGCCTTCCTTCCATGCATCCCAGATTCTCTCAGGACTTTGTGGGGGGCCCGTGGGTACCTCTCTTGAAGATCCCCATGTCCCCAGGACCCACTCCCACCACATTCCCATGTTTCCTGCATGCAGATGCCCTAGGAGGGATATGAAGTGGTCCCCAAGAGCAGCCTGGCCTCCTGGGGGCTCTTTGGGGACCCAGGGCAGTTGGCCAGCTCGGGGGGGCCCCTCGAGGGCATACAGCACAAGGAACTTTGCTGTGTTGAGAGCGAAGCTGCACTTGATGGCCTCGGGAGGGCAGGAACCCCAGAGACTCCCCTGGCCTCCCGGAGCAGGCCAGGATGTCAGCGTGGCCGCCAGACATTTAAATCGGCCCCACGGGAGGCGGCGTGGAAGAGGCCGGAAAGGCAGCGGCCGACTTGGTGGACGGCGGGGGTGGCCGCCGGGGTCGAGGAGTCGCGGAGACACTCACCAGCGCGTGTTGTCGTGGAAGTGCTCCAGCACCGCGTAGCCGAAGAAGGAGCCCGCCGGGCCCTGGAAGCGCACCGGGCGCTGCGCGTCGAGGTTGTAGGCGCCGGCCGGGACCCCCGCGGCCACCAGCGCCAGCAGCAGCGCTCGGAGCCCCCCGGCGCCGGTCCACGCCGCAGCCCGGCCGCCCATCCCCAGCCGGCCGCCGCCCTGCGTCCTGCCCCACAGTCGGGGCTCCCGGGACACGCCGCTGCCCGGGACGCGAGCCGTGCGCTCCGAGTCGGAGCCCGGGACGAGGCGATGCGCTGCAATGTGAGCCGGAGCGAGGCCAGGGGCGGCCGCCAGCGCGCAGGGTCCTCTTGATCCCCGTGGAGAGGTCTGCGCGCTCGGAAGCAGCGGGTCCCAGCCCGGGCGGCGCTGAACTGCGAAGAGGCGCGCCCGCGGGGTGGGCGGCCCGGGAGGCCCGGGCGGGACAGGCCCGCAGCGCCCCCTGCTGGACGTGGCGCCACGAACCCCGGCTGGATCCGGTGCTGGACCCGGTGCTGGACCCCAGTGATCTCCATCCTCTCCAATGTCCCTGGCTCTGTGGGGGCCCAGCTGGCTGAGTCTCTCTCCCTTTGTGTTACCGTGTGAGCCTCACACGAAGCTCCAAAGCCACCCGAGCGAAGGATGGGTGAATATTCTGGTCCTGCCCATCTGGAAGCTCTTTTTCGGAGGCAAACACTCAAGCTCTTGAATCAGTTGGTGTTAGAGAATTAGTCACATGGAAGCAAGCAGCGCATCCTTCCAGGCTCCCTGACCTGACCAGTGTTTTTCAACTTGGCAGACACGAAATACAGCCAAATCTTGCAAATCAAATTATTTTCACGTTCAACAAGCACCCACCACACCGCAGCCCAGCCCCTGGCAAACTTTTTATCTCTGACTCTCTGAAGTTGACTAGGCCAAGTTTAATGTTACTACTGAACTGACTCTTTGCTCAAGTAAAATCTGACCACATTCCTGCCCCCCCCACTCCCATCCACCCCCCCCCATACCTCATCCCCGACCCCTGACTCCCTCTCTCCCTCCTCCTCTGCCAAAGTCTCATTCATGCTGAACACATGCTTGGTCTTTTTCTTTCTAATCAGGTTTGTCCTTATAACAACCTGTGTGTGTGTGTGTGTGTGTGTGTGTGTGTGTGTGTGTGTGTGTGTGTGTGTGTGTGTGTGTGTGTAGGGGAGGAAGCATGTTTTGGAATTATCTAGTCACCTGGTAGTCTAAACACATGGATCTGTACAGGTGAAACGCCTCTCCTAGCTGTCATCAGAAACAGGGTCACAAAGAGGCTACACTGCTGTCTTTGGAGATGGAGGGAGGGGTCTACGAGCCAAATTCAGGCAGCTTCAAAACACAGTGAAGTGTCTTCTCCCTGGAACACAGCCCCCCACTGGAACACAGCCCAGGGACGCCTTGGTGCCCCATAGACCAGTGACCTGCAGAATTGTTGACGATAGGTTTCATTGTCCTAAGCCACTGTATTCAGGTCATTTGTGTAGCTCTGATGCGTTAAGTGTTGTCTTAGTCAGGGCTACTGTTGCTGTGATAAACACCACGACCAAAAGCAACTCAGGGCAGGAAAGAGTCTATCCTGTAGAAGGAATCTTAAAAGTTCTTATTAATAAAATCAAACCTGTGAGCCAGGTATTGGGGTGAACTGGAAGATCAGAGAACAAGCCATAGCTAACCCCACCTGGTCAACTTCTCAGCTGGTCTTGTTTCCTCAGACTGGAAGCTTCTGTGTCCTCATCCCAATGGCTCTCAGCTGAACTGCTGCTCAAAAGCCTGAAGCTTAACCAGCCAAATGCTTAACCAGGCCCAAATGCTTAACCAGCCAAATGCTTAACCAGTCAAATGCTTCTCGTGTCTGGTTCTCACGCCTTATATACCTTTCTGCTTTCTACCACCACTCCCTAGGATTAAAGGCTGGCTTTCTGGGATTAAAGGCGTGAGTCACCATGCCTGGCTGTTTCCAATGTGGCCTTGAACTCACAGAGATCCCAGATGGATTTCTGCCTCTGGAAAGCTAGGATTAAAGGCGTGTGCTATCATTGCCTAACTAGTGGCTTTTCTGTTCTCTGACCCCAGATAAGTTTATTAAGGTACACAATATTTTGGGGAACACAGTGCCACCACACTATCCCAGCTTACAGGTTAGTCCATCAAAAGGCAGGGCATGAAGCCAAGCCGACAGCTGAGGGAGAAATCACTGAGAACTATGTTACTGGCTTCCTCTACCCCTGCTCAGCTAGCTTTATATATGACATACGTCACCTGTTCAGGAAATGGTACCACTCACAGTCTGAGCCCTCACACATTAATTAACAACCATCCCCACAGTCATGCCCACAGACAAATCTGATGAAGACATTACTCAACTGAGTTTTTTTTTTTTTCAGGTGATTTCAGTCTGTATCAAGTTGACAGTTAATGCTAACTAGTAAAGTGCCTTAAGTTTTATATAAAAGAGTGTGTGTGTGTGTGTGTGTGTGTGTGTGTGTGTGTGTGTGTGAGTGAGTGTGAGTGAGTGATGTGTGATGTGTGATGTGTGTACTCCTTAAGGAAAGACCCATAAATTTTTAACAAATTCTTAAGAGGTAAGGTAGCCTTTAAAAGGTTGGGAACTGGGAGCTGAAGAAATGGCTCAGAGGTTAGAAGCACTTCCTACTCTTGCAGGGGACCTGGGTTCAATTCTCCACACCTACATATTGGCTCACAAACAACTCTAGTCCCAGGAGATCCAACACCCTCTTCTGCTCTCCACAGGCACTGAATGTATGTTGTATACATACATATATGCAGGCAAACAATCACACACATAAAATAAAAGTAAATGGATCTTCAAAAGAGGTTAGAATCCATTGTCTAAAACACACAGATTACAATCTTTACAAACTAAACCTAAAAATGATACTGGTTAAAACTGTTCCCTTTCATTTCACAAAATAGGGCTCTTAAACGTGACCATACATCTGAATCCAGGGATAGCATTAAAAAAAAACACACCAGATTAGGGGCTGGAGAGATTGGCTCAGCCATTAGGAACATTTGCTGCTCTTGCAGAGGACCCAGATTCGCTTCCAAGACCCACACAGTGGCTCATAGCCATCTGTAATGCCAGTTCCAGGGAATCACTTAAAAACAAAATAAATACATAGCACAAGCAGTGAGTTGGGTTGGGGCCACTAAGGGTAAGGACCAAGAGTCAAGCTGTTAAGCAACTGGGGTTAGGAAGACATGTCTCCAGGAAAGAGATCCCCAGTTCTTCATTGTGGCCCTGACCATGTGACATTATGGCAGGAAGACCTTAGACTCTGAAGAAAAAAAGAAAAAAAAAAAAAAAAAAAACATGGGCTTAATTAACCAGGTCTGACCAGCTGTGGCAGCCTGGTAAGTCAATGCAACAAAGATACCAATAAACTGATAAGCCTTTGAAACATATTGATGAGCTGTTTGAGGTAGTTTAAAAATTATAAAAAGGGAATGGTTATTAGTTATTCATGTTGTCTGACATGTGTAGTCAGCAGTGAGCTCAATTTCCTCGCTGCCAGAATAAGCTTTCCTGTCTCTAGAATGGCTGAATAGAGGGCTGGCGTGTTCATGAATCTTCTCATTGCTGTGAAAAAGTATCCAACAAGAAGAAACTTACAGGAAGAAGGGTTCACTGCAGCTCAGTTTGTCAGAGCACAGCCCACCGTGGTGGGGAAGGCAGGGCTCAGCCAATGGCTGCAGGAGCTCACAGCTCAGACCCCTCCCATCTGGGCAGACCAGGATGCAGAGAAGAGGGGATATAATACCTCTCAGCTGGCTTTCCTCTTTCCCCCCTTTTAAGTTCAGACTGGGATCCCAGCCTATTGGTTGCTGCTGCCCACACTGGGCATGGATCTTCCACCTCGGTCAAACCTCCACAGAAGTAGACATGTCTGAAGGTTTGTCTCCTTGGTGGCTCTGTCTTCAATCAAGTTGCCAATGACAACAAATGCACACAGGGTAAGCATTCTTCTTCAAACCTGCCCACATAGGAGACAGAGTTGCTTCCTGGCACTGTGTCTTTTTAGAAACTGCACCTCTTGTCCAATTTTCTAAAGAGATGACAACCCAATGTCCCTCTTCCTTTGTACCCACAGATTAGTGTAACTCGCAGCTCTCATCACAGAAGCATCTTTTTGCAATAGATGGTGATGAGACTCCCAGGTCAAGGTGCAAAGAACAAGAAACACTGTGGTGCTCAGCCCTATATGGGGCATCCATTTCACGCTTCCTTTCTCCCCTAGGCTCAGGGATCATTTCGGAAAGAAGGGCGGGAAGACTGTAGGAGCCAGAAGGAGTGGAGAGCTGCTGCAAAATGGTGTTTGCTGGACCGAAAGAGCAGCAGCTCACAGGATCTCACCGTGGCTATGATGCCATGCACAAGACCTGGGCAAGATCAAGTCAGACAAACTCTCAGCACAGATAGGGGAGGGGCTCACAGCTCCCACCCCTCGCTGAAGAGCTACTGGCAATTGATGGCCACTGGGGAAGGGAGTCCATTTTCTTCAGAGTTGTGACCCCACATGGGATGCTCAAGCTCTAGTGAATGTCCATGCGTGGCAGCACAAAGTGAACCCAGTGGGATTAAAAAGAAGTATATAATCTGAGAGGGAAGGTCGTGCACATGCACCTGGGGGGGCGGGAGGAGCTGCTGGCTCACACTTGGCTGTATTTTTAACTAAAGAATTGTGTGTAGGCCTTCTGCTTCTGTGCTGGGATTAGCCCAGGGCCTTTGCACATGCTAAGCACATATTCATCTGTGAGTCACATCCCTGTGGTCTTAGAAACTGTCAATCTGGCTAATCTCTTTTCCTTTAATAGTACATCTCACTGGACGGGTCTTGCTCTATAGCCCGGGGTGGCCTTAAATGCTCACTTCTCCTCCTGCTGCCTCCAGGCTGCGATTTCACAGTTGTCCCCATGCCCAGCTCCTAGTCATATTCTGCTTCCTTCAGGTCTTTAGATGTCCCAACTTTAATTATCCAGGGTGTGAAGGTTGCAAGTGTGCTCCTCCAGCTGCAGCCTCTGCATACTGTCTCTCCGTGGCTCGTTGCCTTGTGTGTGTTGTACACTTGGGCTGCAATGTCATGTTCCTTGGGATTTTTGTCTTTGTTCAGAACATATTTTTTCATAGACAAATTGCGCCTCTTTCTGGCAGTCACCTGGGAACTGCTGATCTGCCTTTGCTGTGACCTAATGTCTGGCTTAGCTAGGGGACTGGTGACAGACAATAAATACACAGATAGGTAAGTACTAGGTGACCATAGCTAGGTAGACAGACAATAGATAAGAGGTGATGGATGACAGGCAGACAGATATTGGCGATAAATAAACAGATGTAACATCACACAGGCTGTTTTTGTGTTCCTGAAGGCTGCCTTCCATTGTATTCATTTACATCCTCCAAGAGTCACAACCCCACCAGGAAAGACAGTCTGGTGTTTATTACAGCACAAAAATCAAACTAGAATAATGTTGGATGTCTCTTTCAATGGAGCAGGCTATCCCAGTTCACCTGTTAAGAAGTGGAGCTTGACCTGGGGCCACCGGTCTGGCGATACCCCAGGCTTGGGTCCCTGGCTTTGCCTCTTCTCCCTGGCATGTGTGAGGCCCACTTAGATCCAGATACACCCAAGACCGAGGTTGACTTCATCACCCATTTCTCCTCTGTGTTAGAATGTTTCATTATTTTTGGCTTCTGAGTATTTACTTTCTTACCAGCCAAGCCATCTCTTGCTCAGTTTTATATTTAATTCAACAATTTGAAGTGTTTTGTGGGGGGAAAAAAACCAGCTCTAGACATCTGGGTATTTATCCAGCTAAAACGCCAAAAAGAAAAATTCACTAATTTTAAGTCATTGAATAATTTAATCGTGTGTTAACCCCATTGCTTATGAGGAAGTTCACTTTATCTCAAATCCTATTTGTGTGTGTGTGTGTGTGTGTGTGTGTGTGTGTGTGTGTGTGTGTGTGTAGGCCAGAGAACAACCTTGGGTGTCGTTCCTCAGGCTCTGTCACCTTATTTTTTGAGACAGTTTCTCACTGGCTTGGAACTGTCTGTGTGGGCTAGGCTGCCTGGCCAATGAGTCTCAGGGGCCCTCCTGCCTCCATCTCCCAGCTCCTATTTCAAATCCATAAAGAGGAGTCAGCGTACATGTGGGACTCTGGAACATGAAGCTGGATCAGACTATCTTCATAAACACTCTAGACCTCCCCCAAACAATCTCTAACAGTTCTAGTCCACCCACAAAAGCAGGCTCGCCAGGTAGGTTCATCCTGCTCGTGGGGCCCAGACAAGTATTCTATGTGGTTTGCCGAAGAACCCAACGATTAGACTGTTCAGACACACACTGTAGTACATAGCGCAGCCACTTGCTGTTGGGATCGGCACCTTCAATAAGTGTGTTATCCATGGATAGCACACAACCTTACATACCTACAAGCAGATAGCTGTAGCATACACGAGTAAAACTCAAGTTCCTCAAACGACACACTCAGATCTTACATGTGCAAACTGCATCTATAAGCACAGCTCATAAAGAGAAAGCCAGAATTTACTGTGTTGGCAATGTGTGATGGTTTGAATGGGATGTCCCCCATAGTTGCAGGCATTTGAGATTCTGTTGGTGGCACTGTTTTGGGTAGGTAGGTTTAGGAGGTGTGGCCTTGATGGAGGACATGTCACAGGGACAGCCTCTGAGCAGCATTCCAGGTTTGCTCTCTGGTTCTTGATTTGGTTCAAGATGTGAGCCCTCAGCTTCCTACTTCTGCCTCTGCTTCACCATCATGGACCATTATCCCTCTGGGACCAACTAAACCCTGTCTTTCTATAAATTGCCTTGGTTATAGTATTTTATTACAGTGATAGAAAAGAGACAATGATTATAGTTGAGACTGTCTATCATCTATCTGTCTGTCCGTCCATCCATCCATCCATCCATCCATCCATCCATCCATTAATCCTTTGTATTGTTTGAATTGTCTGCAGATAGCTTACCATGGATGTAGAAAATGGTATCTCCATAAAGCTCAAGTCACCAGTCAAAATGGAAGTCTGTCATAAAGAGAAAGCCAAACCTGATATGGTAATGTACACCTTCAAATCCCAGCTGCTGAGGCAGGAGGATCATTGTAAGTTTGAGGCCATCCTGCTCTACATAAGGAATTCCAGGCCAGTTAGGGCTACACGGTAAAATTCCATCTCGAACCCAAGATGAATGAGAAGGAGGAAGAGGGGGCAGAGTGAAGAAGGGAGAGAAGCATTGGAATCAGTTCACACAAAGCCACCTGCTCTCCAACTGAGAAGAAAACCTGGCCTTCGCTGGACAGCAGGAGCAGGTAGAGCTAAGAGCAGCCACCATTGCAAGTCTCTTGGCCAGCCCTGCCCTACGACCTGGCCTCTATGGAGGGGCTAATTTTACCCGCAGAGCCGAGGAAGAGGCCAGCCAACACCATGTGGAAGAAGGAAAATGCTCAGTATCCAGATGGCTCCTTGTGTTTCCAAAAGGAGAGAAAAAGAGAAAGGTCATCTAGATCATTCACGGGGCAACACCTCCCTAAGTGACTGGCAGGTGGCTAAACGCACTTCTGGAAGCCAAGTCTTCAAACATCTCCTGACTTTTTTTTTTTAAATACACAAGACAAATGATACTTCCACGGTTTTTGAAGCCTGGTAAGTTCAAGAGGAAGGTAAACCCTGTCGCCAAATCTTCGACTTGAATAGCAGGCAGAGACTGAAGTGAATACTTTCCCACTGAGGTATTCAAAAGCCAAAGTCCAACTGTTACCATTGGGTGTAACTTTTCCGATCTGTTTCCAGGCTCAGAGATCCACATTTAGTGAAACTGCTTTTAGTGACAAACATTGATATTAGAATAGATTCACACACCTTCTTAAGTGATAGGTTTAAAAAGCATTCCTCGCTTTCGTTTAAATAATAAAACCACCTATCACTTGTCAAAATACAGAGACATAAAAACAATGTCTTTTTTTACTTTACAATAGTGTAAAAGTGTTCCCTTACAAATGGTAGGCTTTTCCACTTGCAAGAGAGCATTCACTACCTCATGCAAGAAATCCAGCATCTTGTTGTAGAAGAGGCTCGTGCTGGACAGTTCTGCCCGACTGCAAACTGATTTATGTGTTCTGGGTGTCTACAGTGGGCGAGGAGGAGCCCTCATGTTCAGAACACCAAATGTGTCAAATGCCCTTTCCACTATCGGAGTTCTCAGCTTTCAGTGGGTTCATTGGGATGTAACCACTTTGAAACTTGGAGAATATATAACTTTCAAGACAGTTTAGGATATTGAGTAAGAATGATCCCATGACGGGTCAGGCACATTTGCCAGCTCAGGCTGCCCCGACAAAACACCACACAGCACCCAGCTGAGACTGCAGAAGGAGAAGTTTTCCCCTGTAGAAGCTCCGAGCCTGAGAGTGAGGTGTCGACAGGACTGGCAGCTGCCAGGGCTGCAGAGGGTTGCGGCTACCGCCTGGTGTGTCCTCACGTGGCCTCTTCCTTGGATTTACATTGACAAAGGAGAGGAGGAGGGAGGGGAGACTGAGGTAGCTGCTGAGTGACCATGCATAACTAGCATGTGTAAGACCCTGAGTTCAGTCCCCAGCATCATAAGGAAAAAGATGAGAAAGGAGAGGCCCATGAGTGCACTCTGGCATGTCTTCTCACAAAGGCACTAACCCTACCAGGTCAGGGCCCCACCTACATGACTTCAGCCACTTTCTTACCCCAGATCCAGCCACACAGGCAGTTAAGGCTTCAACAATGTGTGTGTGTGTGTGTGTGTGTGTGTGTGTGTGTGTGTGTGTGTGTGTGTGTTAAAGAAACACACATACTCGGTTGATAGCATCATCATGTGACCCTGAGAACACAGGCTCTAGAGGACTCCGTCTCCCCATTTGTAAACAGGGCATCACGTTCATTAGGTAGCCATCAGGACTAAATTAAATAAGCCATGTAAAGCATGTCACATGTCACAGAGTGGTGTGTGGACAGCAACTGACAAGTCTGGGTCTCTCTGCCCTGGTGACGAGCACGTGGGCTAATGGTTAGAGCCTCATGACAGGCTTTTGCAGCTGTCTCAGTCGGGCTGCATGGGAGCTGAGGGGACAGTCCTAATGCCCCTGTTGTGGGAATGGCTCCGAGGCCGAGGGACCGAGGCAGATACTGCCTGAGAGACTTGAGGCCTGAAGCAAAGTCCTGATCTATCATTGACTGCCAGGCCCGGGGCTTCTCACGACACCTTACTTAGGCCTTTGCAGAAAGATAACACTAACGGCCCCCTCAGTTATGAGGGGTGCTAAACAGAACAGACATCCAAACCAGAGTCACTCGGAAGAAGAGCTGAGGTCACACGGAGGGGGTTCTGGTCTGGTTTTTGTTGCTGTGGTAACACCATGACCAAAAACCAACATGGGGAGGAAAGGGTGTTGGGGGGTCACAGGTTACAGTCCACCGGCTGAGGAAGTCAAGGAGGCAGGGACTAAGCAGAGACCACAGAGAAGAGCTGCTTATTGGCTGGCTTGTGCCTTTGTTATACCGCCCAGGCCCATCTACCCAGAGAGGGCCTTGCCCACAGTGGTCTGGACCCTCCTACATCAAGTTGCCAATTCCTCCACTGAGGCTCTCTTCCCAGGTGAGTCAACTTGACAGGTGACGATAACGATAACAGAAGGTATATAATGAAAGACATTTATAGGACTGGAGGGATGGCTCAGTGGGCAGTGCTTGCTGGGAAAGCATGAAGACTGAGTTCAGATCTCCAGCACCTACAAAAAGCTGGGTGTGGTGGTGCGTGCCTGTAACCCCTGTGTTGGCGAGGCAGAAACGGGAGGATCCGTGGGGCCTGCGGGGCAGTCTAGGTCAACTGGTACACTCGAGGTTCAGGGAGACCCTATCTCAAAAGCTAAGGTGGAGAATGACAAAGGAAAACAACTGATGTTGTTACCTCTGGTCTCTAAGTGCACATGTGTGCAAACCCCGTAGGTGCACATGCACACACACACACACACACACACACACACACACACACACACACACGCACAGACAACTATTTCAAGCGTGAACAACTGACGCTGTGACTACTTGTCCAAGCTGCTGAGCATTTTGGCCTCACGTTGCCAAGAGCTTCCTGAAAAACGGCCCACACAGGCCTGACACACAAGGCCCATGCTGCCCTCCCTCTGACTATTATCTTATCTAAATGACTTTCCTGATTGTGACATGTTGAGATTTTTATTTTTCAAATATGCTTAACTTGGAGTTAATTTAGAATTAAAAACATTTTTTGGAAAGTACCTAGACAGCCCAATTCACTTTATTTTTCTGTCTGTGTCTGTAAGTATCAGCTCCTCCCACGCCATGACAAGTCACTGGGCTCCAGTGCATGGTTGTGATCATCTCCTTGAACCAGTTAAAAGGGGCAAGCATCAAAGCTGCAAACCAGGGCAGGGATGTAGCTCAGTGGTAGAGTGCTTGCTTAGTGTGTTCAGGGTCCTAGGTTTGGTAACACACACACACACAACACACACACACACACACACACACACACACACACACACACATACACACACACAAATAGGAGGGTATAAATTGCAAATTTCACACCAGTCCATGGAATGTATATTTTGCACACTCGGACTTTCAAAAGCTGTGTATGTGCTATCCTTGTCTCCAGCTTTTTCGTGTTGTAGGAATGAGCATCAGCTACAGCCTTCCCTCCCCCAACAAGTCTCAGGATAAATGAGACAAGATGAAGTTTGAGCCATAGTCATGTTGGAAAACTAGAAACAGTTTCCTTAGAAATATAAAACCTTAAGATGCCCTGGCATATGACAGGCAGTAGAATCTAGTTTTTAAGGGACCCCTGGACTGAAGCACACACATGAAGGACTCTTGTTTGGAAGCAGAAGATACGGGAAGTATCAGGAAAGAGAACCTATTGGTACCAGGAACTGGGCCCTGTGTGGCCCTGCGTGGCTAGTAGAAGAGCTGAGTTGCCGGAGGAGACACTCTCAGATCAACACTCTGTCCGCTGCCACTCGGACCAGGTCCTGTGCACCAAGATGGTTCCTCACCTAAGGAACACCAAGAAATACAAGTCATGGAAATGTAACTTCCACACAAGAGAGATCTTACCTGATAAAAAGCTTACTTCTGAGGAAATGGAGCTAACAGACTGAGCGGATCTGACTAGTTAGTATTCTCAGAAAGACACGAGATTCCTACACTCCAACATGAAGAATGAATGGTCCTTAGCTTAAAGATTAAACAATTGATAATTGGGGAAAAATCAACATACGGGCTAAGCAGTAGAATGGCCTGCCAAAGGAGTACATTTGTGTGACAGTATCGAGACAGGAGTGCCCAATACTCTTCTCACTGCTGTGGCGAAGCCCCCGACAGAAGCAGTTTAAGCACAGAAGGGCTTATTTAGCTCACAGTTTGAGAGTATCGAGGCAGGGAAGGCATGAAGGCAGAACTTGTAGCAACTGGTCACATTAACCCCCCACCCCCTGGTCAGGAAACAGATAAATACTGCACTCTGCTTCCTCCTTACCCCATCGGGGACCCATGGAGTAGTGCTACCCATATTTAGGATGGGTCTTTGCACCCCAATCGGGAAAGTCCCTCAAAGACAGGGCTGGGAGATTGTCCCCCAGATGACTCCAGAGCCTGCCACATTGACAATATTAACCACCACACCAAAGAAAACTCCAGAATGTAACTAAGATTTTTAAAGTGTGCAATAGAATTTATGAAATGTAGAGTACAAATAGGACTTAACCAGAATCAGAAGTTTTACTCTTTAGACAGAAATGAAAATATAAACCAGACCCAGAGAAAATCTTAGCAAAACATTTTCTAACAAAAGGCTTCTATCCAAAGTATGGGGAAACCCCTAGACTCAACAACTACTAAAGTAACTCATTGGATGCTACAGTTTGGCTCTGAAGTGTCCTTCCAATCTCACAAAAAGGTTCATGGCTCATGCGCGGAAAGACCAGAGTCATGAGTAACGTCCGGATAGATCGTTAACATGGTGGGAAAACGGGAGAAAGCAGGAGGCTGGCTAGGCCACATGCGAGGAGGTCAGAGGAGACCTCGGTGGGGTCAGCTCTCTCCTTCTGCCTTGCAGAGTCCAGGGGTCCAAGTCAGGTTGCCAGTATTGTGCAGCCAGTGCCTTTACCCCACGGGGCTACCTCCCTAGCCCCGGACTATGTGCAGTTTATTACATATAAACTAAGCTCAATCCAGCTGTTGCTGTGTGCTGTGCGACCTCTCTCCCTGCGGCTCATCTGATACCCCAGTCTGAAGAACTGTGGCTGACAGGATGTGACAGGCCAGCACCTGGCCCAGGCTCTGCCTCACACTGGCTGTGCTCGCCTCTTCAATGTGGTCTTTCAGCACCCTGGCCTTTTGTTCTTGTTTTGTCTTTAAAAGTGAGCTGCAGTCAGAATTAAATGGCAATACCTGTGGCAGAATATGGTGGGTTCTCATAAAGTTTAGTCTACTGGCCTTGTAGAAATGAAAGCATTCATATTTGCAGACTCCACAATGGCACTGCCTTTCTTTTTAGCTGAGGAAGCCAGCCACAGTCATCCCGAGTCCAGAGGGAAAGGCTGTTGAAATGCCGAGGGGCCGGCTGTCCCATGTGCTCCGCATTAGCCTGCCCGCCTCTGTTTGTTATTCTTTGTGTTCTAGGCTTCCAGAAGTTGTGTGAAAAGTTCGGACACATAATAACCTCTTGATGACACATTCCAACTCAGGCCCTTCTGCAAGGCTTGAGTCCAGCTGCCACAGTCTTCACAGGGAAGGCACCGGGGGTCTTTGCCGAAAACGCTTGTGTGTAAGCTCGATAGAGATGTCTGACCGCAACACCTGAGGACAGAGCTGGGAGGAATTACGGCAGCAGTCCACATCACAGTGGGGGATAGAATTTTTAAAAAGTCACACAAGGGGCTAGAGAGAGGGGCCAGCAGTTTGGAGTGGCTACTATTCTATAAAGGACCAGAGTTCAAATCCCAGAACACACATTGGCCAGCTCCAATGCCTGTAGCTCCGACTCCAAGAGATCCATGCTTGCTCTGGCCTCCATGAGCACCCACACTTACACCCTCCCAACATACACGTTTAATTATAACCATTTTTAAGTCACATAACTGAAAAATCATTGCACCATATTAATCATATTGGTTACTCAGAGCATCACCATTGCTGAGAGCTATCCTATTTACACCTTACAACAAGCTTATAGGTCAAGGACTTACAAGAAAATCCACATCTAAATGACTTGCAACATGAAAGAATTGTATTGCCTCTAATGGTCGAAAGTCCAGATTTAATTCTAGTGTCTAGTGAATCCTGCTCAGATGTCCCTGAATACCTAGTACATATTCTAGAACTGAGAGTGTTGCTCCTTGGCCTTTTGGGTAAGGTCCAGTGTAGAACCAAAGGTAAAGCTACAGAATTTCACATTCGGTGTGGAAAGAAGAGAGAGCGCCTGCCAGGCGGTGGTGGCGCACGCCTTTAATCCCAGCACTTGGGAGGCAGAGCCAGGTGGATCTTTGTGAGTTCGAGGCCAGCCTGGGCTACAGAGTGAGTTCCTAAAAAGGCACAAAGTTACACAGAGAAACCTTGTCGCAAAAAAGAAGAGAGACATCCTGACTGACATGGGAGCCACCATGGAGGGAGCAGGGGTGACAGGATAGTTGGGGGTTTGGGCTTGGAAGCGCCCCACTTGAGACTCTGGTTTGATCTCTATCCCGGTGGAGATGTTAGACGCACAGTTGCGTTTGTGAGTGTGGAGACTTGGGCTTGGGTAGGCTAGACACTCAGTCATAGAACTCATGTGCATACAGGTGGTGCATAGTGTCACGAGACAGGATGAGATCATGTGGTGAAGAGGAAGAGATCTTAAGATCCTGCAGTAGTCAATGATCAAGGAAAAGAGTGCGAGCCATCCTTCAGGGAAGGCAGGGGCCAGGCATCCTAGAAGCTGTCTAGTCATTATTTTCCTTACTATTGCGGCCTGTTGTGGGGTATTTGTACACTGTATGGAAATGAATTGCTGTGATTGGTGTAACAAAAAACAGAACAGCCGTTAGCTAGGCAGGAGGTGTAAGTGGGGCTTCAGGGCAGAGAGAAAACTCTGGGAAGAAGAAAGCAAAGTCAACAGCCAGATGGAGAGGGAGCAGGACAGGCAGTATAGTAAAGGTAACTGAGCCACGTAAAAGAACACGCATTAAAAGATATGGGTTAATTTAAGTTATAAGAACTAGTTAGGAACAGGCCTACGTTAAAGTCAAGCTTTCATAATTAATAATAAGTCTTCATGTTGTTTTATGCAAGCTGGTGGTCCAAAGAAAAATCCAGACACCTAGCAAAAGCAACTTAAAGGAAGGAGGGTTTCTCTTGGCTCAGGGTTTGAGGATACAATCCATCATGGTGGGGAAGGCACGTAGGTATGCATGTGGGGCAGCTGGTCACATTATCTGCCCTCAGGAAACAGAGATGAATGCTGGTGCTCGGCTACCACATTCAAAGTGGACCTTCCCTCCCAGTCATCCTCTCTGGAAATGTCCACACAGACACCCTCAGAGGGGAGTCTCTCAGGTGGTTACAAATCCAGTCTCCTTGACAGTGATGATGAAACATCACACCAGACGAGGGGAGAGTTTTTCCAGGAGAAAGGCCATTGTGGAGAATCAGTAGATGACAGAGAATGCCCACTGGCCTTGGCATTGATTTTTCCAAGAGGGGAGACAGAAAAGAGGATAGTTACTAACTAGAGGGGTCGGAAGGGGTGGAGAGCCCCTGTGTGGCAGTGGAGCAAAGACATTTGCTTAGGGATCATCTTTAAAGAGCAGTGGGGAAGCTGACCTTTTGCTTTCTGCAGGGGAACACAGAGAGAAGAGACAGCCAGCCCTGTAAGACAGAAGCAATGAATGGCATCATATTCACACGCTGATGGCAATGACCTGGGAAAGAAGGAAAATACAGGACAAGCAGGTCTTACCTTCTGTTTATAAAGATGAGGATGCTGGGGGATGACTGAGTCTGTAATGCACTTGATGCTCTGAGTTTGATCCCCAGAACCCACATAAAAAAAGCCAGGCACAGTGGTGTGCATTTTCAATCCCAGCACCGAGGAAGAGCAGACAAGTGAAACCCTGGAACTTGCTGGCCAGCCAGCCTAGCTGGATCAGCAAGATCCAGGCTAGTGAGAGACCCTGTCTGCACCCTTGTGAACACACACACACACACACACACACACACACACACACACACACACACACGAAATAAAGACAAGGCAGGCAGTCAGCAGATGTTAGGGTGGTGTTGGCAAAGCTCACAATGGAGGACATGACTCCCACTCCTGGACCCAGTAGTCTCTGAATGAGGACAGCAGGGCTCTGGCTTTGCCCATAAATGGCCACAGACTTGTGAGTGGCTTCTAGCACTGCCACCAGAGACAGGCTGCCACAGAGGGACAATAAAAGTGAAATACCTCCATTGATCAGCATGTAGGATTAGATATGAACAGCTGGAGCCTTGCCAGTGAGCTACAACCAATACAGCTGACTGGAGAGAATCAGGCGGACCCTAAGCAAAATCACGACTCTGAGAGCTTCCAGGGAGCCTATCTGAGCGACTGCACGGGTCAGACAGGCAGTCTGGCTCACAGAAGCCACAAATGCCATAAAGCAGAGCAATGGGTCACAATTTCCACACCAGAAGGCAGGAGTGGGAGCAGAAAGGTCTCACTTTGATGGCCCCTAGTTGAGTGGTGTGTACATTGCATCGCCAGTGTGACCCACACTCCTTGCGGCTGCAAGCTTCCCCAGCCTTTGATTCTGGAGCAGCCTTCAAACTTGCTGTTTAACAGAAGGTAGAAGTGATACAGTGAGGGATCCCAACCTAGGCCTAAAGATGCTGTATACCCTCAATTTGTACCCTCAGACCGCTATTGGGTTGCCATGGCAACAAATTTTGGCTGTCCTGGATTAGGATCCAATTCCTACCTTCTCTGATTATCACCATCTAGCTTCTGGCCCATTTCTGGACCTCTCTGATGACCCAGGCTTCTTACACACAGATCAGAAAAAGCTAAAGGAAATGAGACATGAGAAGCACCTGGTGTAAAGTGGCCAGGGCCACACTTAATATGCTTCAGTGGCCATTTTATCAGCTGTTTTCAAGGCAAGAACTCTTTCTCTCGGCATACTTGAGTGTTCCCCACATCCACTGTCTACAATTGAGAAATTCCTAAGCTAAGATTCCAACAGTTAGGGTGTTACATTATCACAGGACCCAAGGTCCTGGTGTTTTCTGACCCTTGAGCATTTTCTTGTTGAAGCTCCATCCTTGTCATTATCAAGTAAAATCCAGCTGAAACTTTTTGTAAAGATTAAATTAGGCTAAAGGGGAGTTTTGCGTCCTCAGGAGGTTTCCACAGGTCTGTGAGTCAAGGCTGACCGGAGGAAGCATGCCTTTCTTTCTCTTTCCGTGGAGAGCAGCGCCCTCTGTGGGTGCCCTGCTGCAATTGCATGGCTGCCCCTGGAAACAGGAACACAAATTTGTTTAGGAAAGTGGAAGGAAGAACAGGAGGAACCAGGAAAGGAAGGGAGGACAGAAGGAAAGGGGAGATTGAGGAAGAGGCAGGGGAAGGAGGAGGAGAAGGGGAGAGGAGACAAGAAGAGAGAAGTGTAGCTGGAGAGTTTTCTCTCTGGGTCCCACCAAGCCCCGGCAGTCTGACAGCCCACTTATAAAATAAACACACGGACGCTTATATAATTTACAAACTGTATGGCCGTGGCAGGCTTCTTGCTAACTGTTCTTATAGCTTAAATTAATCCATTTCCATAAATCTATACCTTGCCACATGGCCCGTGGCTTACTGACATCTTCACATGCTGCTTGTCATGGCGGCAGCTGGCAGTGTCTCCCTCCGCCTTCCTGTTCTCAATTCGGAGATCTCTGTTAGTCCTGCCTATACTTCCTGCCTGGCCACTGGCCAATCAGTGTTTTATTTATTGGCCAATCAGACCATCCCACAGCAGAAAAGGGAGGGGAGAAACTAGGATTGGAGGAGAAACAAAGAGGGGAAGAGGGGAGAGAAGGGTAGGATACAGGAGGAGGAGAAGGAAGGAGAGACACTGAGGGAGGCGGCAGGAGGACAGTCTGTACATCCAAAAGAAAATCCCCTCGTGAATTCAGAGGCTGACCTCCTCCACTCCTCAGTGTGAAGGGTGAGCACTGGGCCATCTTGGAAGCCTCTGAGCTAGCACAGAAGGGGCTGTGTGTGTGACGTTTCAGGGGCCCCACTGTGTGAGCAGGAAGTGTCCACTGCCACTCCGCTTTCAGGATCTCTGCTGTCCACTCGCTCATTTTCTTACCAGCTGCCCAGGGGGCTCGGGTTCTTTGGCCTTGGTTGGTAGTCTTGCTGCCATGCTTTGGCCTTGGCACCATCTCAAGGAACCAACTTCCAGCTGACAGTTGGTTCTTCTTGATCTTTTCCGAAATGTTCTTCAGCTCTCCTTTTCTATCTGACTTTTGAATCTGGAACATTGTCAGCCCATGTCTCTGTAAACCCCCTCCTAGGTTCTGCTGAGCTCCAGTGTCTCCTCCACCCACCCCTGACTGCGTCATGGTGCACACCTGTCAATCACAGCTACTCTGGAGGTTGAGGCTGAAGGCAAGTTCAAGTTTGGCAGCTTAGTGACTGTCTCAAAATTAAGTAGGAGAGGGAAGGACTGTGAAGGAGCTCAGTGGCTATGCTTGCCCCGCATGAAGCCTTGGGTCCAGTCTCAGCACAACAAAACAAAGCTCATACATGCATCATCCCATGGCTCTTGTGTCTGGAGTTGTAACGGCTCTCACTGCACAAAGCTGATGTCGACACTGTGCAAACCTTCTGGAAGACATTCTTCTCACCTCCTGGACAGAGTGCCGGCCTCTGCCTTGATCTTCTTGGCCCTTTCAAAGGTTGGGACTGGACTCATCTTTGATGGTGGACTGGTGATTTGAAGGAGGCAGAGGATGAAGGGTGTTGACATCCTGGAGTCCCCATACTCTGGCAACATCTCCAAGGATGTAGAGGGTGCTCAGGCTGTACAAGATAGTGTTTTGTTTTAAGATTGAAAATGATCTCTTCTTGAGTGTGATAGGAATCAAGACTGGTTCATGTGATCTGGGTGGTGGCCCACAAGCAGACTCATATGGTCCGTGAAGAATCTACCTAGCCAAACTCAAGGCTTCAGCAGTGGGGAGGACAGAGGTGCTGTCCCTATTCTCCATGGCTCCTTGGTTTGGAAAATCAATTAGCTTTATTCATTGGTTGCATTATTATGTATAGGCCACGGATTGGGTGAGTCCCCAAAGATCCAGGGATGTGTGGGAGGAATCTTGTGGAGGGAGATAAATAAACCAGCTTAACAGAAAAGATTTGGTGGTGCTCTTCCCTTTCTATGTGTGGGGTGTTTGGAGGAGCATAGATGCCCGTTCTTCCATAGCATGTGCTAGAATTCTGGTGTGACTCCATGCTGGCCTGGCTTCCCCCGGTTTCAACCACACTGGCAGTTACATGTGTTTGTTTACAGCCTCTTGCCACCATTTTGGTAATTCAAGCTTTTAGAAATATATACTTTTTTTCTAGACATTTTAGTTTTGAGGAATATAAAATTTGCATCACCCTCTGGATTCCTTGGTCTCTGGTCCTCCATTCTTCCTTAAGCATATTAATTTGCATCTTCTTTCCTTTTTGGTTTGACTAATGCTTTGTCAACCTCATTAATCTTTCCCAAAAACCAAGTATTATTTCCTTCTTTGTATCATTCCTGTCTCTATGTCATCTATTTCTTCCTTGCTTTTTCATTCTGTTCCTTCTCAGTTAATCCAGCCTTTACCTTGCTTTTGGTTTTCAAAGGTTAAGAGGCCATCCTTGGATTATTCATTTGTGCTCTCTCTCAAGTGTTTTCTGCTGTTGTTTTGAATTCCTGGTCTTGCTATGTAGCCTCAAATGGCCTGAAACTGAAACTGTGTCCCAGGCTGGTCGTTTTTTGTCTTTAATATAATTCCTGTATTGATTCTTTGGGAATTTTTCTGTTTTTTTTTTTTTTTTTTTTTTTTTTTTTTTTTTTTTTTTCCTGGAACTCGAACTCACAGAGGGTGCCTGCCTTTGCCTCCCGAGTGGTAGGATTAAAGGTGTGTGCCACCACCAGCTGGCTAATTCTTTGGGAATTTCACGTCACGCACCCTAATTCCACTCACCTCCCAGTCTCCCATATTTTCCCCTCACCCCTGCAGTGCCCCCCAAAAGAGAATTAAAAAAAAAAACAAAGCAAGCAAACAAACAAAAATGAGAACAAAATAAAACAACAACAACAACAAAACCCTCTTCACTTCTCCGTCCTTCCTGCCTCTCCAACACCTCTTCATTCGTCCTGGTGGCATTGGGAGTGGTGTGTCACACAGTAGATCCTTTGGTCCAATCATTGCAATGAGTCACTGGTCTGATTCAAGGCCTTTGGCTTCTGGTACACCATCATCACTGGATCCTCACTGGAACTCCTCTGGGATATCGTGCAGCCACCCCGAGTCATGGAGTCCTGCTGGTATCATTCCACAGGACCAGTCCCTTCATGAGCTCCAGCAGGCCCTAGATGGGACAGATGTTAGAATAGGCCAACCCAAGGCCAGGCTGTGGGCCTGGGTGGTAGCTGAGCTGGTCAGACCAGGCCACTGGGGCCACCCCCCTCAGGTGAGGGGGCAGAGCCAGCTCCCCTATGCCAATGCCATCAGGGTCAGTTCTTCCTCTCCAGTGGTGAGGGGTGGGGCCATCTATCCTGAGTGCAGGGACCAGCTCTCTTGCTGCAGTGTCCTGTGAGAGGCAGGGCCAGCTTTCCCAGGCCAGCAAAGGGTGGCTCAGCATGGCCCTCTGATTTCATCACAAATGACTCCTATGGCCTCTTGAGGTGACACAGGCCACAGACATCAACACAGACCCAGGCTGCAACTGGACCATGGACCCAGACATGGCCCTCAGCAGCAGCCTGGGCCCAGATGACATCCTGGCTCTGGGTGGAAGCACTGGCCACTCAGATCAGGATGGCTCTGGCAGCGGCATGGCCTCCAGACACCATTAAAGCCACAGGTTGCCGCCTCAACCCCTGGCTTCCATGTGACCTTTGGTGGCAACAGGGGCCTTGGAAATCAACATATACTTCAGCCACAGTAGGACCACAGACCCAGACATGGTCCTCGGCAGCAGCCAGGTCTGGATGTCACCAGTGCCACAGGCCACAGTGCAGGCCACTCAGATCAACACAGCCCCAGCAGCAGCATGGCCCTCTGACACCAACATGGCCCCAGATCTCCAGCATCCACATGGCCTTCAATGCTAAAAGGAGATTCAGACATCAACGCAGATCTTGGCTGCAGGAGGGCTGAAGCCAGCAGGAGCCTGGAGGAGCTCAGAATGTGGGAGCTGGTAAAAAACTAACTGCACCTCCAGCCAGGACATGGAGTCACTTTCAGTCTGCCGTTCTCGTGTACTTAAAAAAAATCTGAGGTTAACAGAAATCTTTTGTTCCCAGGGTGCACACCTTCTCCGTCCTCTTCCATGCTGTTGGGTGGGCCTCCCAAGATCTGCCCTGGGGCTAAAACCTGATCAAGGTCTGGCTCCAAGAATGGAATGTCACTGCCTATGATTGATAAGCTACCGTGGCTATAAGTTTAACCAACAGTTTCTTGTTTATGGTACAGTGCTGATGCAAATTTAGAGTTATTCTTGTTATGGTATATGCATGTATTTCTGTTCTTGTTTAAAATATTGCAACTTTACAATATATTCTGGATTACTAAAGAAAATCACAAAGAAAAAAGACTTTGGTAAGAGTTTCTGTTTTTGTTTTTTTTTAAAAAAGCGAAATTTGTCTAGAATAAATGTCTAAAGGATCAAAGAAACGGACTGAGGGTACATAAAAGGTTATAAAAGGTCAAAAATATAATATAAACTGTTTGTTATGATTTCTTATACCTGCAAATACTAAATTTAATTCTGGTTGGTTTTCATCTTAAAAATGGCTAATGATTCTGCAAACTGCTTATATATGTATATGTACAGGTATGTGACTTAAAAATGTAAACAAGCTTTAACTGTACTTATGTATATATATAACTTGGATCCAACTCTATGTATATGTGCAAGTAATTATCATTTTAAAAAAACATGCTTTAAACAGCAACCACGTGGCTTCCTCCATCTTGGCTGGTGACCTCATGGGCAGCCATGTGGCTGGCAGCCATCTTTTACTAAGGTTATAAAGATCTACTTGGGTTAACACATAAGTACTTACGTCTTTATCAAGTGTTTAACAACAAGTTTCTAAAAAAATTTAAATAGATAACAACATATGTTTAATAAATAAGATATTTGATAAATATTAAAGCTGCACCTAAATGCTTTTTTACACAGGAATATACCTTGCTCTGGCAGCTAAACTTTGTAATTTATGCCATGTTTTCTCCCCCTTAAAATAAATAAATAAATATATATACATATATATATATTATTGCTGATATTACAAAAGATATTTGAGAGATCTTAATCTTTTAAAAAGTTTTTATAATTAAAAACCAATGACTTAAAAATGTTTAAAAATGTTGTCTAGCCTCCTTGTATTTGCTAAGTTTGTTAAGCTCAAGTTATTTAGATAAAATGATACATATATATGTTTTATATTGATATTTTATTTTGGTTTCTTTACTGAACCCATATTTGATGATAGAAGAGCTTCAACTTAAAAGCAGTTTTATAGACTATTAAAGAACATAAATAGTCAGTCATAAATAATCAAGTTTTTTAAACTATAATCAGGGTAAGTAAATACTGATATAATATTATAGGGATATGTTTACTTATTTACTCAATCCCTTCCATGTTTTCAGGGTTGAACTTGAAACAAGTAACTAGAATGAAAGTTTGTCTATTCAGATACACTTGAACAGCCCTCATACTTCAGAGATCTGCAGAATATGGCATTTAAATGTTGATCTAAAAGCTTATTATATCAGACAGGCTTCCAGATCCTAGCAGTGACCCAAGGTCTCCAAAGAAGATTACATACAAGGCACCACAACGTCTCTGCCTAGATCATGGCTACACTGACCACAGGGCAAGATGCCTCAATGCCTGGCTTACAGAAGGAGGTGGCGCATTTTTGGGAGCTGCTGATGGCTCAGGGACTCTCAGCCTCTGCCCTAAGAGGTCTAAAGGTAAAAGAGAACAGTCCTGGAGATGCTCTGTCAGTGGTATCTCCTCCCACCCCAGCTTCACCCTAGTCTCCTCCTCTACACAATGGGGAGCTGGAGCCCTCCTTCTCCTCCAGTGCTGAGCCCCAGATTGGGCCTGAGGAGGCCACAGAGAGGCTACAGGAGATGGAAAAGATTATTGCCAAGATAAATGAGACTTGGGAAAAAAAGCCTCCTAAGACAAAAGCCCTCAGAATGGAGAAAGAAACATTGCTGGCTAAGATGGGCGTGGCTGTCCGAGAGGATGGTGGTACTGTAAAAGACTCCCCACCTGGTAAATCTAAATGAGGACCCCTTGATTTCTGAGTGTCTTCCCTACCACATCAAAGATAATGTCACCAGGGTTGGCCAGGTAGATATGGACATCAAGTTGACTGGACAGTTCATCTGGGAGCAACACTGTCTCTTCCGAAGCATCCCCCAGCCTGATGGAGAAATGATGGTCACATTAGAGTCTGGTGAAGGAGCTGATGGGAAGCTTGTGATGGAGCCGCTGGTGCTGAAGGCAGGAAACAGGATTGTAATGGGCCGGATGGTGAAAGAAGATTGATGCTGGTGCCTCCAACGCTCTGGAGACCTGGGTAGGGATGGGTCCCTGTAATTTATAGGATTGGAAGCTTCTTGGTCTGCACTCAGATATTATCCTCTGATTTCTGATAGTACTGATGGCTAGGCTAGCTCTAACTTTGTCAGTGTGGCAGCATCAGACAACCAAATCCTTCTGCAAGGATATAGCTAGCTTGTTAGCTCACTTTTAGGATAAAAAAAAAAACTTCTAAGCTTCTAAGATGTCTCCCTGGAACACAGCAGTCTCTATAGGAAACTCTTGCCTTTAAGAAAACAGGATACACGTGCTTTGCCTCTTCCTCCCACTAAGTACAACTCCACTCTCCAGTGTTATAGATTAAACAAGTTACTTCTTTAAAGGAGAAGCTGCCCCATCTGGAAGAGGGGCAGACAGATGCCTTTCCGCTGTAACAAGGCAGACAACTTCAAAACCTGTATGCACATATGCACTTGTGTGTGGTACCAACAGAGGCCAGAAGGGGGTGTTGGATGCCTGGAGCGGGAGTTACAGGTAGCTATGAGCTGCCTTATATGAATGCTGGGAACCAAACTCCAATCCTCTCCAAAAGTGGCAAGTGTGCTTAGCCGCTGAGCCATCTCTCCAGCCCCACCAACTAACTGGAAAATGATTCAGGCTGCTTATTTTGTTAACCTTCTAAACGTCCATGTACAAGGAAACCCATTATTCTGAATGCTTACATAAAAGTTAAAACTTTAAATGCCTATATTGCTTACTAAGTATTATCATTAAGTGTTCAAGATTGAACATTTCTAAAAAACAAAAACCCAACTAACGATGTTCTAAATTAAGGTGGGGACACTGCACAAAAGCAATGTGGCTCAAAGCCAGAAGGTGTGCTATTCCTCCCCTGTTGTCCTCGCCTGCCACCACCATGGTATATGCTTCAGATGTGCGTAAATCACCTCCAGCCCTTCAAAGCTGGAGGCCACTTTGGTAAGGCCACTTTGTCTGGATCAGGGTCACCCTCCCCAGACTCCTGCACCCAGGCAGCAAGCAATAGGGTGCACATAGTTCCAGCAAACAAGTCATAGGGTGAGGTCTAAAAAGGCAGTGACTCAGAATGTCCACTTAAGAATCAGCTTTGGAATGCTAGGGGCCTGTGCTAGACAAATGTGGCACAAAGAGATTTGAAGTGTACCCACTTTGGCAGCATAGGCTACTGGGGTAGACTGGTTATCCTGAACTGTTTTCTCCAATAGTCCAAGTAAGTTCATCATGGTATACTTAATGCAAGTACGAAAATAACCCACTCGACAGCTGAGACGGTTACACAGCAGCACAGCCTCTGAATGAAATGCCCCAGAGTAAAGACAGTTTGAACTAAGTTTAATGACTTTCAATAGATTTACAAATGGCTTTACACACACACACACACACACACACACACACACACACACACACACACACACACACAGTCTATTCTTCCATCTTTCTAATCACATATTAGGGAAATATTCCTATGAATCAACATACTAATGACTTCCTGGTAGGGCATTCTAGAGGACAGTGGGTCTTGCTATACTGCCATGCTTAGCCTTGTGCTGGTACAGCCTCCTGAGTAGCTGGGTCACAGCCATGCATCACTGCAGCTGGCTTTTCAAATATCCTGAATTTCCAAAGTAGAAATACAGTTTACCATGACCCTCAATTTCTTTAGACATTAGAAATGTTTGTGGAGCAGCCTACTGCCCACCTTGCTGCAGAGGATGAACGAACTGGAGCCATGCCTCTTTCTGGTCCTGTAGCAGGAAGAGACACGCTCGCTTTTACAGACAGGCTGATTTTAAAGTCCAAAGGTTTTTGAAAGGGGAATGACAAAACACAAAAATAAAGCAAAACAACACAAACAAACAAACAAAAACACCAGAGTGTTTGCCTAGCATTCATGAAGGGCTGGGTTTATTCCCAGCACCACATGAAAAGAGGCTATGGAGCCCGCAAGATGGCTCCGGGGTGAAGGTGCTGGCTGTGCAAGCCTGTCGACCGGAGTCCGTCTCCGGGACATCAAAGTGGATGGAGGGTAATGACTCCACAAAGTTGTGCTGTGATCTCTGTACATGAGCCATGGCATGCATCCTGACTCATTATCATGATGCATGAACACACATAAAGTAACATTAAAAAAACTGTCTTTAAAAGACTAACATATACACATCATAAAATAAAAACTAATGTTCTCATCCTGTAATTTTGAAAGGCTGAATTCAATTTCTAACAGTAACCAATAACAAGGTCACTCTCTACCAAGATTCACATGCACCTACATAAAAAAAAAATAACCACAAATTATTGCAAGTAAAAGTTGTGACGAAGTATCAACTGAATGGCTTCTAACACCTTTCAACATTAAACGCTAATTTCTTGGAAGCAGATGTTTTTGCATATCACAATCACAATCTCTTGGGGACAGCTGGGCTTGAGCTGGATCTGGAATGAACCCTGAGGTGACAGCTTATTCTTTGTGGTCTACAGCTGACCTGCAGCCATTATACACTTTTGTAAGACAAAGTATCCCAGCTTATACCACCTGTGGTGTCAACATGTCCTGTAACTACCACTGAGAAAAGTCTGGCATCCCCCAACTTCTAATCAGAAACAGTTGTTGAAAGTTCTCACCTGGAACCAAGGTGCTGGCATGAAGCACAACCAAATGCTCAGCTTCCCACTGGATGAAGCAAGCTGAGACCATGCTACTGGGAGTCACTGAAGAATGCAAGCAACCTCTGCAGTTTAACTGTTATTCCTTTCCATGATTAAAGCCCAGCTTGACTGCTTTCTGGGGAGCTGGGAAACTATATCCTAGAACCAATACCTGCTTAAAAGAATATTTTGCCGGGCGGTGGTGGTGCACACCTTTAATCCCAGTACTTGGGAGGCAGAGCCAGGTGGATCTCTGTGAGTTTGAGGCCAGCCTGGTCTACAGAGCGAGATCCAGGAAAGGCACCAAAACTACACAGAGAAACCCTGTCTGGGAAAAAACCAAACCAAACCAAACCAAACAAACAAACAAAGAATTTTTTAGGATTTATTTTTTGTGTATGAATGTTTTGTCTGCATGTATGTATGTGCATCATATGTATACCTGGTATCCATGGAGGTCAGAAGAGGGTGTCAGATCCCCTGGAACTAGTTACAGATGGTTGAGAGCCACTAAGTGGGAGCTGGGAACTGAACCCATGTCCTCTGCAAGAGTAGAAAATACTCTTTAACTGCTGAGCTAGCTCTCCACCTCCTGATACCTGCTTTGAAAATTTTACAAAGTATTTGCAAGACATGACAACACAGGTGCACCCATGAGCTCACAAAGCCTGGGCTACAAGCACAAGACTTGCCCAAGATTAAGCCTGTGGGGAGATATTTGACGGCACTGTGACACTCCAAGATTGTTAATAAAGTTAACCTTGAATCAGGGGTGGAGTCAACAACTAACTGACCAGAATTAGCCAGAGATTTTGAAGAACACATATGATACAATAGAGAGCCACGGGAAAGAGTAGGGAGGGGCTTAGAAAGATTTGCTGGGCCTTCTGATCTGGGAAGCATGGAGAGGGTCAGCTGGTGGTTCTCCACTGCTTTCTTGATCTATCAAGGTTTTATGCTAATATCTGTCTCCTGAGTTTTTATTGATAATAGAACAATTTAGATAAACACTTCACAAGCCAGCCAAGAGCCCAGCCCGGATTGGGGAGGGGTGCATGAAGTTCAACCTCGAACTGGGGTGCTGCTACTGGCAGTTGATGGCTGGGAAAGGAATGTGGGTCCTGAGAGGCTGGCTTCCCATGTTCCAGAAGATGGTCCCATATCCATGCACATGCAAGCAGCACTAAATGGACTCAGTGGGTACTAAATTTAGTAATTTAAAAAAGAGGAGCACATGATGCTGGGGGGAAAGGGGAAGAGAATGGGGAGGTAAAACATCCAAATGCATTTATGCAATATGAACATTAAATATTTAATAAAAAATAAAGTTTTATTGAATCACACTATGTTCACTCATTTAAGAATTATCTGTGAGGCTGGAGGGATGGCTCAGAGGTTAAGAGCACTGGCTACTCTTCCAGAGGTCCTGAGTTCAATTCTCAGCAACCACGTGGTGGCTCACAACCATCTGTAATGAGATCTGGTGCCCTCTTCTGACGTGCAGACATACATGCAAATATAAATAAATAAATCTTAAAAAAAAATTATCTGTGGTTGCTTCTGACTACAAGGAAAGAGTTATGAAGTTACAATACAAAAGTACATGTGCAGGAGGATGTGGGAGTATACACCAGGTGACAACTAGCATTTAACAGGTCGACCCACCGGATGGGGAGCCCCACCTGGCAAGGCCATGGAGTCACTGACTGTAAATGACCAGTTGTTTCTGTCTGTAACTTTCTCATGGGCTACCACTTACCTCCCTACAAAGAACAGCTGTGGGGGTCTTTCCACAGTCCATTGGTAGTGTGTTTTACATCTATGGGCAGACATACTGATGTGGATGGTCAGGAAGATGATTTCTGCTTAAGCTCTATAATCCTAATACTTCTAGAATATTTTTCTTTACTGACACAGGAAAGTAACAGTATTCTTAGTCACAAAGACAGCTAATTTTAGATTTCAGAACAAATTTAAAATAGACTAGCTGCCCCGCAGAGAATACACAAACATAAGTTCCAGATGTTTATTGCTGAATCAAGGTCAGAACTGAAGCAACTCTGGCAGACATAACCCCTGCAGTAATTCTCTTTCTGCGCATACCCCAACCACTCAAGGTTCAGCCAACTACTGTTATTGTTAGGTCCTGAATTTCAATGTCATTCTCTGTCTGGGAAAGAGCTGCGTGCATGGCCAAGCATTATCCACTGGCCGGTCAGCATGACCTTCCTAGCCTGAGAAAAACTGTATGACTTACCATGGGTCAGACCCTGAAAATGTAACAGAATTTGGCTGTGAGAGGAGAAGGAGGAGAGAGTGTGTGAGTGTGTGTGCAGAGGGAGCTAAGGAGGGAGGATGAGTAGCTAGACAGGAGAGAGAGCAAGAGAGATTTTCAGAAAGAGATTCTGAGATGTTTGTCTGTATAAATACCTGGGCAGAGGTGAAAGTGTGTGTGTGTGTGTGTGTGTGTGTGTGTGTGTGTGTGTGTGTGTGTGCGCGCTGAGAGAAAAAGATGTGTACAGAGAGCTGGGTAGAAGACAAGTAGGTTTGTAGAAGAGAGAGCTTCTGTAACTATATAGAAAAGAGATGTAGGGGAGAGATGTGTGTGTAGAGGAGAATGAGTGAGTGAGTAAAGAGTGAGTGAATGATCTGGTAGTGTGTAAAGGAATGTAGCAGGGTAGAGAGAAGAAACATGTATAGAAGAGATGTGGAGCCATATAAAAAAGATATAACTGTGTATAGAAATCTATGGCTGTGCAGGAAGAGATATGGTTGTGTGGAGAGAGAGCTATGTAATGAACCAGCTGTGGCTGGGTGGAGAACTGTAACTGTGGAGACGAGGGAAATGAAGCTGCATAGAAAAGAGATGTAACTGCAAAAGAGGTGTGTGGCTGTGTGGAGACTGTATGGAGAATGTAACAGTGTGGAATGTAACTATGTGGAGACAGAGAGATTTACAAAAGGGATTTTTTTCTAGATGAAGTAAAAGAGAAAGTTACCATCAGAAAGCCTATGTGTTTCCTTATTCTCCCCCTCAGATAGAGAAAAGTCTAGCCCTCAGATAGATAAGAACTTTTCCTAAGCCCTCGCTGCACTCATGGATTTTTTTGCATACCCTGGGTAGCTGGAGGCTGGCCCTCCAACTACTGATACACACAGCCTCTGGGACCAAATATGCTCACTATCTGGCCCTTTTATAGAAAATTTTTGGCAGCTGATGTTAGACCTGAAGTTAACCTGTAAGCCCCACCTGCCCAAAGACTAGGTAACATCCTAGAATTATGGGAGTTGGAGTTCTTAGAAAATAACGACAAAGCCTCATGGGAAATTACAATGGCCTATGGGTTTTGCTCATATAAGCCCTGCCTACACATATCTCGAGGCCACATAACTAGAAAGTTTCCAGATGGTGGTCCTGACCAAATCCCATCTTGGTCAATATTTAATATTTTAATAAAAGCTCGCTTAAATTCAGCCAAAATGATGGAACTGTTTTTTTCTGGCGAATCTCAGGATTAACACCGACCCCTGCTCTTTTATATTGGGCATCTCCATGAATGGGTCACAGAGAAATGACAAGCTGCACTGACTACACAGAAGAGGCTATCACTTCTACCCTGGAAAGAGGCATCAAAAAGATAAGTCATATTACTTATTACAGAGCCTTCAGTGGGACACAATTGTGCCAATTAAATAAGCGGCGGTGGCGGGGGGGTTGGTGGGTGGTGGGGTGGTTTCCTGTCTTCTCTCTAAAGAACACTGAGCAGACAGCTGTAGGGTGTGGGTGGCCCCATTCCCTCCTCCACAGAGCTTGCACCCTTCATCCTAGTGCAAGAACCCCCAGCAAAGCTACAAACGGGCTGCATAACCGAGGTTCAACATTAGGCAGACGCTCTACAGACCTAAGAGTCTGACTGACCACTGTGTCCCCAGAACATGAAGGGTATAGGAATCCTTCTTAGCAGTTCCCACGGCTTGGTGTCCAGAATCTTCTCTCTCGTTACACTTAAGAAGAATCAGTGACCTCCAGAGTCTGCAGAGCCTCCTGTAACACACCAGAGGGGGTGTCCACGTCTCCTTTCTCATTGCCCATGTTAATGCCAGACACACACACAAACCTTTCTCCTAACGTTCCCTGATGAGCTCTCCCGATAGTATCTCTACATTCACTTCAGCTGAAACATGGATGTTTAACTAGCTTGAAGTGATTTCAACCTCAGAAGAAGCACGAGAAATATTATATAGGAAATAAACTTTATTTATCTGATCCTCTGAGATAATATGGCCAACAGTCACAAATCTGCATTCAATAGGATTATGTATTGACTATTTACAATTTACAGTAGTATTTTTTCCTCTGAAAAATAATATAAGTATAAAAGCTAGGTAAACATGAGGTGCTGCCATTTAGGACTTATCATAGCTTAAAGAATTAGGTTTTAGCAAATATCCAAAAATCAATATGGGAAACAGTCAGTTAAATTCTCTAATTTATCAGAAAAAAATCCACTAAATTTCACCTCAAAATATATTGCACAAGTCTTCTGAAGAAAGAGAAATCACCCTAAAATAAATAAGGAAGACAGGCAGTTCTTTAAAAAGAGAGGAAAGAACAGAAGAAAGAGACACCGAGTGGCCAGGCCAGTCAGAAGAGCCTCTAAACCACCGAAAACTTCCACGAGAAAACTGATGAAAAAGAACAAAATCATCACCATTCTCCACCAAGAACATCTGCTTCAAGAGCAGTGCATCTGTGGGCCAGGGTAAGACCCGTCTCCATGACAACACATCTGCTTCAAGAGCAGTGCATTTGTGGGCCAGGTAAGACCCGTCTTCATGATAAAATGGCCACAACGACAGGCCTTTCTCCAAAAACAGGAGGCACGGACAGTTGCCAGGCAGCAGTTGCCCAACATCACTCTCCCCATTTCTTCAAGATGAAGTTCGGAGCCATGACTGAAAAACAGAAAGGAAATTGACGTGAAATAAGAAACACAAACAAACAAGCTTTTATAGCCAACTTTTTTGTGAGAATTATTTTGTTTTTTCAAAGTAAAATAAATTAATACTTTAGGGATGACATTAAAAAAGTAAAAACATTTCAAATATTGATTTCTAATGGAATTTTCTAGAAACTGCTGTTAAGAGTAATTTATACTGATTGAGCCATCCCAGCGAACAGTATTTAGGTGTAGACTTTGAAGCTGAGACCCTGACCATGAATCCAGTGCTACTGAGCCCTGAGGAAAGCCACCCAGAGCACCGCCTGCACTGGGTGGAGAGCCCCAGAGACAGAGCTCTTCAAACTGTGCTTCAGGGTAGAAGGTGGTCCCACTTTCCCTACATCCTGCAATTCTCTCAGCATGATATGCATGGCAGAAAGAAAAGACACATGGCATTGTGGTGCAAAAGCTTCACCTAAAGATCAAAACTTAAAAAATGCTGAGACACAAACCCAGAGTCTTCCTAAGAGTCTCCTGGATTAAAAATGCTACATGCTAGGACTCAGATTGAGTTTGCTGTTTAAAACATTAGAGAAATAAATTTCCAAGTAAGGTTAAGTAGAAGAGACAAAGTGTCATTCACATTCAGTGGAGGGAAATGTTAAGGTGTCCTGAGTGTCTATTTATATGCTACCTCAACTGCTGGCCCGAGAACCTAAGGAAGAGATGTAAAAGCCTGCTAAGGTTACTCCTTTTCAGTTATTACTTTGAAACCTTGGCACAAACACCTCTCAGAAACAAAATTCAATTCAACAAAGTGGCACAACAGAATGTCATGAAAGCAAAAAGACCAAGACCTCCAGTTTAAAAGAGACTCAGAAAACACAGCTACTTGATGCAATGGATGCTCTGTGGAGCCTGGGGTCTTAACCATTTATGAGAGCTCATTCAAAAAATGGAAAAATTGAATGTTATACATAATATCAATAATATTAGTATTATCTTAGAATTAAATTTATTGAGTGTGATAATCTTACTGTGTAATCTTAAAAATACCTCTGCTCATTTGTATCTGCACTGTCAAACGTTTGTAAGCATGATGTTTACAGTAAACTGCCAATGTTACAAAAGGGAGAAATAAATATATGGAGGGAAACCGAGAGTGAGAACTGGGAGAAAATTTCACAAAATGTTCGAAACTGGAAAGTAATGGCAGACTTGGGCATTCACTCAATTATTTTTGCAAAGCTTAGGTCTGAAATGTTTCAACCCAAAAGCTGACTGGACAATCAATCAGTTAGCAGAAATGCTGAGACAGGCATTTCCAGGGTGAGAGAGCAGCTATCTGCAGCACCCTGTGAGTGCCACACTACTACGTGACTTACCAGGTAGATCTCACACTCACTGTTTTTTACTAAAAGCTCCCAGCATGGATTTTAGTCTCTGAAGTAACAAGTTACTTTCAAATGTCCATGAGATTGTCTGTAATCTGGTCTCCTCGTCCCGCTTTCCTCAGTGTCTGGTGAATGCTGAAGCCATCTTTGCCCTCAACAGGAGCCACAGGTCATGCTCGCTGAGACTTCCACTTGAGAGGTTTTAGAAGACTCCCTTTGAAAACTGTCTCCCCAAGACTGTATGGCTAGATCTACTCTATTTAAATCTAATCTCTGACATCAGAATAGAGGCCACTCAGCAAAATAAAGGTCATTCCAGCCAGGCCTCATGGCATATGCCTGTAATCCCATCATTAGGGAGGCTGAGGCAGGAAGATCCCAGCCTAGGTTACACAGAGAAACCCTGTCTAAAAACCAAAACCCAAACAGAGGTCATTACTGGTCAATGCCTGACCTGCCTACTGCCAGGAGACAGGCAGGACAGTCTTGACTCGCTTCCCTGCCTATCCCACTCCCAGCAGCACTAACCCTTGCTTCCGCAGCCTCACTTAGGGTAAAGGGCTGTCAAAGGGACTTTTGGAGGACGGGTGGGGATACTGTGGGAAGGCCAAGACCTGCCATTCTGAACAGAAGTGCCTCTGCCCCATTATATTTCTGTCTGCCTCTGAAGGTGATTCCATAAGCCGTCCCCCAGGCTTATTACAGCCACCTAATAATACCGTGTTCTGCACTGCCAGCCACTGTAATGGAGACAGGAATGAGACAGCTCTGAATAACCATGCAAGCAAATTAAATGATAAGAAATGAAAATCAAAAGGAAACTCAATGCAGGCAGTTAAAAAAACAAACAACAACAACAACCCTTTAAAAAACAGTGGGGCTAGAGACATTCTCCACAGTTTAAAAGCACTAGCTGCTCTTATAGAGGACCCAGGTTTGGGTTTCAATATCCACACTGCATTCACAACCACCATGTAACTACAATTCCAGGGAATCAAATGCCCTCTTCTGGCCTCTGTGGTACACATGCATGTAGACAAACATACAGACACATACAATAAAAATAAATAAATATTTTTAAATGAAATAAACATTTTTAAAACCTTCTTTAAAAGATATGTCTCAGCCTTTATAGCCTTCATCCTTCTACATCTGTTCATGACTGAAACAAACCATCATCAAGTATACTCAGGTCTTAGTCACTGTGATTCAATTTATTTGTGAAAATTATGGCCAAGTTTGGGGTATATGTGTACCTGAAATGTTTAAGGCAATATTAAATGAAGCGAATGACATGCATACTGTGTAAGGCTGAGAATCTTTAAACGCAGAAAATAGTAAATCATGGGAAACATTTTAGATATTATGTTTCATTGTAATAAAATGTTCTTCAGAAGCAGCCATTATTTGATTAAACTAGGCTGCCTAGGAGCATCTAACAGAACACATGTGCTATCTTACATCAAGCTGTGTGATCCTAGGTGCAATAAAACTGTTTATTTTAATCAACTTTATTAGTTTTCATTTTTTTTTTTCAAACTATTATTCCAATTAGGCTTTGTAGTAATTTAGGTTCTGGATGTGTGAAATACATCTCTCCATTTGAATCTGAAACACAGTACACACTATATTTCATCATTTCACATCCAGAAATTATTTTTCACTCCTTTATCATAATCTGTAGTAATTTTAAATGCCATTCTTGGTGGCTGTTAGTCTATATGTATCAATCTATTTAACAGAATCAACAGAAAGCAATTACATTAACCCAATGTCATAATCATGTTCATTAAAAAGAAAATAATCCCAGCAAAATGGTTAATCGCATGCAATACCCGTGATTTCAGTCCCAAAGATACAGACATGTGACTCTCCACTCACCACACGCTCACTAAGCACAGACTCAGGGTTATCAGAAGATGCCACTGCGAGGTGAAGGAAACTACAAAGCCAAGAGGAAAAGCTTATTGGGTTAGTTTTCAGACCAACAGTACATAGTTATATAGGTATACGGAGTGGATGGAATTACAGACAGTACTAAACGTTTTTTCAAACTGAGGGTCATCAGGCAAAGCATAGGACTATGCAATACTTCCCCCATCCTAAGTTTTTACTTTCAATTTCATTTAAAAGTTTAAATGCTGAAGATGCACTTCATGAGAAGGGTGTATTTAACTGCCAGGTAAATGAGAGGGAATTATGAAGTGATTTACAGTATAAATTAAAATTTGATTTACATAATTTCAGTTCACCCCCACAAACTTTTGGAAGTCTCCCACTTTGTGGCCCACAATGGCCTTGAACTTGAGACTCTTCTGCTTCATCCTCCTTAATGCTGGGGTTCTCGGCAGGTTCCCCCACTTGCCACACTATTAACAGAGATGATCTTGGCATGGATCAAACAGTCTGGATGTTGAAGATTATGAAAGATTTTCTACGTAATTTTTCTGAATTGTTTGCAACATTTTAAAAAGTGATCTGATAGAGTCTTAGTCTAACAATATCAGTTAAAACTACTCTCTCAGTTAAACACACATTTACATATGCATTATTTTTCTTTATGTGTCATTCTTATTTGAATTTGTTTTCCAACTCCACCTGGCATGCATGGAAAACTTCACCTAAAATGCTATAAAGATGGTTTATTAACTTAGGAGATTTAAAAGGTTCTGACTCAAATGGAAGGGAGTGAGACCAACAATACTAGAATGATCAAGGTCAAGGACTGATCCAGAATAAACATAAGGCTGAGGATGGGGCTCAGTGGTGCAGGGCTCCAGCATGCATGGGGCTCTAGGTGTGAGTCTCTACAAAGCACAGAACAAGCAGGCAACATGGAGGATGAGTGTGGGCCAAGCACAAGCGAGTGATTAAGGAAGACAACAAACCCTCCCAAACAAGGAAAGGAAATACTCTGCTAATGCAGTCATTAGGGGAATAGACACAGAGATTTACGTCTTTGGTGTCTGGAGTACTTCAGTGAGAAAAATGTGCTTTTAGGAAAACCTAAAAAGAGGCTTCTTTATAACAAAAGAATTTCTTGGTTCCAATTTCAACCAACTACATTATACTTTATTAATAAAATTCCTTTAAAGATAGAAATAATCATCCTGAGTCACTCTATAAATATCAACAATCTCTTTAGACTTACCAAAAAAAAAAAAAAAAAAGAGGGCAAATGAATTTGATTAATTTTCAACTTATATATTAAGATCTCTCCCACTTCAGACCCATAAATTACTTCATATTCCTACTCATTTTTATCATTTGAATGATCTATGGGGCCTATTTTCATTCATATGTGATTGGATGGAAGTTACCACTTACCCCTAAAATTAAAAGATTCCAAATTCTTCAAAGCTCCCAATTTCCTATATTCTCTAACAACTAAAGTAGTAGGTAGCTGCAGACTGAATTTATTCAGCAAGTGAAGTGTGAAGAGATGTGAGGCTTTGTTTAAAGCCTGGGCAGGTCAGTCTCAGGGGCAAAGGAAAATTAACACAAGAACCAGCTTCCGCTTCATCCCTTTCTAGAATGAATACTGCTTTACTCAAGGACAAAGAATCTAATGTTTTCTCTTAGATATGCTTAACTAACTATTTTTTAGTCTGTCTTCAGAGTTTTTTGGTTTTGGTATTGCTCACTATCTACCTTTATCTCTTGAGCCATCTTGGTCCAAAAGATGATTAAACTCTTTAGAATCGATGCACATGAAAATACTTTAAAATAGAAGAAAGAACACTGTGCTGACTGTGAAGCAAAAGGACAAACTCTTCTCCATCCTTCCCATCAGCACTCAAGCTCTGGGAACTCCACATCGTACATGTGACATCAGATGTCCATGCTACTGAGAAAGACCACTCTCTCCCTTGAGTGTCCCCATTACATCTGGCTTAAACTTTCTTCATGTCCATTCACCGCCACTTTTTAAGTTGTAGTACAAAAGACATTCAAAACATTTAAATTTCTTTTATACAAATGAGGCAGAATATAAACTGCAAGAAAGCTGCCTCCCTATACCTTCCTTCTGGAACTTACCATCAGCCGGGCATCTTCTCTTTCCAAAATTTTCTGAGCCTGATCATCAGGGAATTTCAAGACAGTGGTTATAACTTTCGCCATGGTCTAGAAGTGATAGGAAAGAGGACATTAGTAGACACAAGGCAATGAAGTCTCACACCGTCTGACATGTTCTGTTGAGGGATTCTTTAGTGCTCTCAATGGAAGCCACGAACAAAGAAGTATGATGTGAAGGTTATCAGTCAAGGAAGTACTAGCATTTCAACTCAAGAGGGTCCCTTACGAGGTCTGCGTTTGAATTACTTTGATGCATTTCCAATAGCATGAAGCTGTACAAGGATCTAGCTCTTAGTCCTTTGTCTCATTAAGATGAAACTTCATTACAAATTCATCTGAAAAAGCCTCATATTTGCAGTAACCTACAGTGATGCATTGCCAAACATATGCTCTAAATAACAAAGATTAGAAGCCCCCACCCAGGGTTCAGCTCTAACTAAATCACATCATATATCTCATAAACATGGGCTACTGCATGGACATGAACATGCTTAGTAGTTACTTTTCAAGACATGCAGCACATTGGCCTAATAGGAAATACATATTAAAGGAACACAATGTTTTGTTTGGTAGAACACATGATGAATCAAAACATTACACATGGAGGTTTGCAAAACAAGTTCATAAACTGTGCAGATCAGAATAAATATACCGTAAGTCAGACTGTCACCCAAAAGCTCCTGGAAAATTCTCCTCAAAGGCTGAAACTCCCTACTGTGTATCAAGATGAGATGTCGTGAAGAAGACAGAGAGGAAAGAAGATGTCACTTATGACATAAGAAGGATAAGGAGATCAGCGTTTACATCAAGTCAGGTGGTACACTCTCCTGGGGATTCCTACAGTGCATGGTAGAGCATCCCAGAAAAGGGAACTAGTGCTCGTGGCTACGTGTGCTTTGTGAATAGGCTGTGTGTATGGAGGCTGCAAGGGGTTCTGGGGAAAGTTGTGAGAAAAAAATCAGCATACTATTATCAACCCAAACTTCTGGAACTTTATTCATATCACTAGAAAACATTCAATAATTAACAGAAAGGAAAGAAACTAACATTTTAAAACTATTACCTGTAGAGCCGGGGCAAGACATTCTGTATTCCCAATAAGTGATTCCTAATAGCTCACTTTACCTAACAGATCAACCGACAGTGTTTCTGGCTGCAAACCCCACACAATGACTTTACTTTCAGACAGCTTTCTTGTTTTTGCCTTTGCCATTCTAATAGCTTTAAAAACATCTAAAATGCTATTTAAAACAGTCACATTCTTGGAGGATTCCAAAGGCATTTGACAACACCTCTCACTTAATACTAGACAGGACACAAACTAGTGTGCTAAACTTGAGTATAGAGGTCAAGTGTATGTGTCATGAACTGGCTAAAAGAAGTAACAAGTAGTAACTATTTCAATGTTTTCTTTTTGTTAACAGAGAAGCAACTTCCTGTGTCCCATTTATAAAGATTATTTTCCTCAGGTACCAAAAATCTAAAATTCTAAAATTCACAGTTATATGGAACATTTCCTTAATTTCAGTATCACACAAGCTACCAAAGTACAATTCACTCTGAAACCACACATTGCATATGGAAACATGTTTATAAAGATATAACTGTGATCTGTGACTAGTTGTCTCTTCACACTCTAGGCAACACTAAATGGAAAATCCACCCCTAAATTCATCAATGACCCAGAATCTATAGCCAGCACTCAATAAAGCCGCCACTTGCTAAAAAAACTTTTATGGAGAAGCCCAGGTACTTGCTACACCTTTGAAAAAAACCCACATCCTCAGGCCCTGAGAAGTAAGGAAAAGTTCAAATAAGCCACCTGATTTATAAGCAAGCTCTTCAGCTGTTTCCTCAGGGAATGCCTCTTCAATGAAGCTTACAGAGCAAAGAGGAAGGCCGACAAGATTTCAGTATCACAACAGTAGAGGATCAAAACCCGTGAGGAGAAAGCAGTGCGAGTAGCTCCATCCTACAAGACTGTGTGTACTATACGAGTGTTCTTCAGGCACCTGCCTCCTAAAAAATGCTGTAGTCAAAGAAGGTGAAGAGAATGGTAGGTTGATACACCACCCAGTCCTCCATAGGCTGGCTCAGTCTAAAATATAACCTGCTCTCCAATTTGAGTTCTTGGTTAATATATAGAAACTAAGCAAATCAGCCAAAGATGTTTCTAAAACCAGCTTCATTCTTGTTGGTAATGTTCGGGGCCATCTCCTCTGTGATAATCACACATAAAATTTTGAAAATATTTCAGACCATCTAGCCTTCAAAGACTGTCTGGTCCTAGTTGGGAACAATTGCACCTCACAGATACAGTGTTCAGCGGGACCAGACAACTTGCAACTCAAGGAACTCACACATCATTTTCTTGGGCCTTCTCTCTGAGCTGCTGTCCATCCTGATTGAGTGCTGAGCTTCCTGATCAAAACCTAACCCTCCTCCTGTTTAAAGCCTGGTATACCTGGAAGCCACACAAGGGAAGCTCTTACTGTCCTTAACTGCATTCCGCTCCACAGTGTGGTTAACTGAGAACTAAGCACTGTTCAATTCCAGAGTCAGGAATGGTGTCAGCTTCCACATCCACGTATGAATAAATGAACAGGAGATTAACACTACCAGCTTCAACGTTTTCATGTGAAATGTGATGGAAGAATTATAGGCTGTTCATCGTCATTCATCAGAAAATCACAACAAATGCAGACAAGGGTGGATGAAGACTGTGAGCCTCTGAGGCTGCTGGAGAGAGCTCTCCACTGCCTTCCACACTGTAACCTCAAGTGAGCCGCACGTTCAGAAAGCACAAGATGACATCTGGCTTGGGCTCTGTCACTTTTCCAAGGTTTAAACTTAGAAACAACATTTCACAAACACTGCAATCCCCAGGAGCTACAGGCGGCGGTAGCCAGTGTGGTAGATGAAGGAAGGCTGAAGTCTGTTAGCCACAGCACTTGCCCTGCAACTGTAGTGTGCCAAGTGTCTAGAGTCCTGCGAGGAGTCTCAAAGCTCAGGCTCCTACCTACTGCTCATGCACGTAATGTTAACCATCTCCCAAGCTGCCGTGCTCAGGCTGCTGCTCTAGCTCCATAAGAGTGCAGTAAGGGGAAAGCAGTTGTTCATCAGTGTCACTTTGAGATAAGAGAAAAACTAGTGAAAGTCCTGAAGGATAAAGGACCCCGGACCACCACGAACTAATGCACCCCTCTCTGTGACACGTGCTCAAGACCACATTACTTTAACAGAACTCTTATTTGGAAGGACTTGGTAGCCAGACCTTGTGGTACATGCCTATAATCCCAGCTCCTGGAAGGCAAAGCAGGTCACACAGCAAGACCACGCTTCAAAAACCCAAAGCCAGAACCAAGCAACAAAATTAAATCTGCTTGATATAAACAAAACATAATTTCTCCAGACACTAAGGACTCAAATGACCTCTGGCTCCTGGCACTTCTCTGCATCTCCAATCTACAAACCTGCGGTGCTGTTTAAGGTCCTTGTCTATGCCCTTGCTCTGTTTTGGTTCCCTGTATGTTTTCCAGATCACTGTCTGAACTGGCCTAGCATCTCTATGACTCAGCACATAGCCACACAGCAAAATATTGACTGTTTCCAAGGACAAAAAGTTCATTATGCCATCTCAGTCATGACACAGACAATGTAAATCCCATGAAGAGTCTACAAGTGTCAAAAACAGAAACTGACTACAACAAAAACTTTTATTGATAAAAAAGCTCATGAAATTCCCTAACAACATTCAATTCCATTCAAGATATATTTACCAAATGTCGAACATAAGGTTTTAAACAAACAACAAACAAACGGTAGAGGACACAAATAAGGTAAGACTCTATACCAAGGGTCTTAGGTAGGAGCTACATTCTAGAAAACAAATTGACTTACTGTTCCTACTTGCAGAGGGTGGTAGTTTAAACATGATCAATATCCCACCCATGCAGAAATGACTTATAACAGACTAAACTGTCTCTGATGTTCCTTAGCTGTCGCTGTCATGGTGACTCACAGTGCTATCTACAGGGCAGTAAAACCCCCTTAAAATGGAATCGTTCTCCTACTTTTAAGATATGAAGTCTCTCTCTCTCTCTCTCTGTCTCTGTCTCTGTCTCTCTCTCTCTGTCTCTCTCTCTCTCTCTCTCTCTCTGTCTCTCTCTCTCTCTCTCTCTTTCACACACACACACAAAAACTAGCCACTTTTAAAAAATAACTCATTGTATATGAAATTTTCATTGTAGTAGTATTTAGTAACATCCAATAGTATTTTTTAAGTTGGTATTTAATAAACAGAACAAGACTGCCAGTCAGTTCGTTTTTATGAATGCTGTCTGCGTGTAACAATCTAATGAGTGTGTTAAAAGGAGTCTCACACCAAGTCACCAGGCAGGATCCATACCTTGGTCTCACGACCCATCATATATTCAAACAACACTTTTCTCAAATATTCAAACTCAGTAGGTTCTCCAAAGAGTGAGACATCAGTGTGGTACAAATTGCCACCTGTCAAGAAAGATAAAATCAAAATTACAAAAGCAAAGCCAGGTAACATGTCACTCAGAAAACAGACACATTAGGACACAAGAAGGGAATAGAAAGAGACATTGTTTCCTATCACTGTACTACGCTTTCCACACATTCACACTGTGGACATTCCCAGCCGCTTGATAAAGTAAAAATAAGAACCGTCACAAAATTTTTATTTCCTGTATCCTTCTCTTAAGATCACATGGCCAGTGTAAAAGCTCCTTAATACTGGCATCTCTGCTAAACAGCATGTGGACAGCGGCAGATATCCCAGCAACTAACATCACCATCTTCATTTGAGCAACCACTCAGTATCTCAAACATGTTTAGTTTCTTTTTAAGCACTCCAATACCAGTTCAAATCCAATTTTAAAAAAGTTTTGAAACATAAGATAAATAACAAACCTGAAAGTTTTGCAAAGTATCAGTGTCATCGCGATTTTCAAATATTTTTATGTGAGCTGTGTGCAGTGGCACAAGACTGAAACCCCAGCCACTTGGGGGCTTAGGAGACTATCAGTATATGAAGGGAGAAAGCGGAGACGGGGCTAAGAAAGAGTAGTAATAAATAGTAATGTATAAATAATAATTTATTATTGCTCTTTCTTAGGGATATGATAAATGTATATTATATGCATACATGGAAATGTCCTGAGAGCTCATTAATTTGCATAATTAAATATGCTAATAAAAATAAAATAAGGCAAATACAATAAACAGAAAATTTAGCATCTTATAAAAAAAGAAAATGACAACCTAACTTTAGTAAGACATTCCACAAAGGAAGAAATGCACACAGCTAGAACAAAGGAGGAACAAATAATATGATCTAATCATGCTCAACCTATTAAGGGGTAACATAGTAACCTATGTTACTAAGAACAGAAACAAAATTAAAATCCCGACAACATTATATCAAGTGTAAATCAGCTAAGCACTGAAGGACTATGATACACATTAGCAGGAGAGAGGCCACAGTGGGCCAAAAAATTTCACATCCTGTGATGTGTCAATTCTATTCTTAGTTGTGTATCCTATAGAAAATCTTTCACATGTAGACTATAGGAAACATGTACAAATATGTACCAAACTAATGGAATAAAATCTACAACCAAGATGACTCTCAAACTTACACTAAACAAAAGAAACAGATCATGTAAATTCCCCAGCTAAGCAAATCTAAACAAAATGTCACTGGAAACTTCACACATGGATGTTAAATGTGAGGGCAGAAGAATGAGTAACAGTGTCAGAAGGGTTCAGCATCATGAAGGTGCTGACTATATTATTACAGAAGTACCACAGGAGCTTACATGGAACAGGAAATGTTTTATTTCTCCCTATAGGATGGGGATCACTCAAATCTTAAAAGCAGCAGCATGGAGAAGATCAGTGAGCACAGTCCATCAGACTTTTTGGATTCTTTTAATCATTTAAATGTGCTGATATATGCAATGTGTACAAAACAATGTCTGACACTAGAATTTAGTATTATGTATGTAAGATATGCAGCTACGTGACACTACAGGAAACAAAGCAAGCCAGACGCAGAATGACAAGTAATGTAGGATCTGACTCACATATGAAATCTACATAAGCAAGATTCAAAGAACAGAGTGAGATGGTAGTTACCATTGGCCAAGAGGTCAGGTGAAGTGGAGGTTCATTGTTCAAAGGAGACAAAATTTCAGTGTCAGAGTAGAAACACGTTCAAGACAGCTGTTGTACTGGGGTGATGATATATTATACTACCGGAAACCAGCAGGACTAGATTTCGAGTGTTCTCACCGTGTACTGGTTTGAATGAAAATGCCCCGCACAGGATTATACATTTGAAGGTTTGGTTCCTAGTTGGTGGAACCATTTTGGGAAAAAGTAGGAGGCGTGGCCTTGCTGGAGGTGGTGTGTCACCGGGAAGAGAGCTTTGACGGTTCAAAAACCATGCCAAGTTCAGTGTGTCTCTCTGCCTGCTGTCTGTGGATAAGAATCTAATTTCTCCACATGAACTATGAACCAAAGGCTGAGGGGCTCCCAGCAGGATCAGGCCCTCTGAATAGGTGAGACAGTTGATTGGCTTGATCAGTTTGGGAGGCATCTAGGCAGTGGGACCAAGTCCTGTGCTCATTCCATGAGTTGGCTGTTTGAAACCAGGAGCTTATGCAGGGACACTTGGCTTAGTCTGGGAGGAAGGGACTGGACCTGCCTGGACTGAGTCTACCAAGTTGATCACAGTCCTCGGGGGAGGACTTGTCCTGGAGGAGGTGGGAATGGAGGGTGGGCAGGGGGTAAGGGGAGGGTGTGGGAGGGGGGAGAATAGGGGAACCCATGGCTGATATGTAGAACTGAATGGTATTGTAAAATAAAAAATATATATCACAAAAAAAAAAAAAAGAATCTAATTTCTCAGCTGCTGCTCCAGCACCAAGCCTGCCTGTCTGCCTGCTCCCATGCTCCCAGACATGATGGTCATGGACACTAACCCTCTAAAACTGGAAGCAAGGTCCCAATTAAACATTATATTTAATGAGCTGCTTTGCTCACAGTGCTCTGCACAGCAGAGCAGTAACTAAGACACATCACAGCCAAAGGTGAAGCAAGTGAGGTAATGGGTGGCAGAGGCACACGGGCGGCATGGCGGAAGTCAGCTCACCTTTGTACGGTGTCCCCACAGCTGTTGCACACACAGTCTTCTCATGTCTTTTCAAACGGTCTTCTAAATGATGGATCTAAAAATAATAGTCAAACCATACCATACAATTAATATGAACATCCCATGTAAGGAAAAGAACAGCTATACAAGAAGAAGTACTAGATTCTCTTTAATGCTGAAGGAACGTTACATGCAGATAAAATGGAAAAAAAACGTTTCTTTGGCAGAAACTAAAAGCATACTCAATGAAAGAAAAATACATAAATTGAATTTTATTAAAATAAAAACCTTTTTATATTGAAAAATTACATAAAAAAATGTGAAGACAAATTACAAAATGGGAAGAAATATTTGCAAATCACATACCTGATAAGGACTTTGCATCCAGAATACATAGTAAGCCCTTACACCTCAGAGAACACAACCCCAGAACAACCACAGGACATTAGAAAATACTACACCACTCCAAAGAAGAAAGAGACACAAGGGGCCAAAAAGTTGAGGAAAAGATGGTTGATACCATTAATCATTAGAAAAATGTAAACTAACACCACAGTGAAACACTTCCTACCTTCTCAGGTGGCTATAATAACAATCTTGTTGATAAGGATGTGAAAATGGAGTCCTTATAAACCACTGATGTGCACAGAGCAGAAGCTATGGCAAGCGGAGTGGCAGTTTCTCAAGAAGTTTTAACACAGAAAGCAACTCCACCCCTTCCTACCTAGAAGAACGGCAAATGTTCAAGCAAAAAGTGCTACACAAGTTCAGGCGTGGGTACTCCGTTAGTCCCAGCACTCAGGCAGGAGGATCTCTGCACCAGTTTGGTCTACAGAGTAGGTTCTAGGACAGCTAGGGTTACACACAAAGCAACTAGGAAAGCAGGAAGTCATGTGTTCCCTAGTGGCCGAGACCCAAGCACTCATCACCAGAAGCTGCGCTCGTCCGTACCTGCTCTCTCAGCTCCTGCTCCTTTAACGTGGCCTCGCTGATCAGAGTGGTCTTCTGGGCTAGCTGTGTCTGAAAGAACAGACGCCACACTGGAGTGAGTGTGCTTCATCAATCCAGGACATGTTTCTGTGCTGCTTGCAAAAAAACTTCCTTTACAGAAACAGGATCTTTATGTTTTAACTTGTTAAAAAAGGAGGGAGTCAGATGGGGTGGAGGGGGGGGGGCGTTCCTAAAATGTACTAACTTGAGTAAACTTCAATGAAGAATTGATCTTACCTGTAGCTCCATAATTGTTACCTGGAGATGGAAAAGAAACACAAAAACAAATAATATTGTAAACAATAAAACCAACAAGTAGAAGAAACAATAAAACAGCACTATGAAATGACAACATAGTACAAAGCCAGCTTTCCCATCTTAAGAGAGTGAGCAGGTTTGAAATAAAGCAATTTCAAACCTTTCTTTTTTAACCTGGTCTATTTTTGTTATAGTAATGCCCACATGCACACATCCATAAACAGAGGAGAGGGCTGAAAGGCTGTGACAGCTCTTGGATTCTTTATCCTTCAGGGTTAAGGGACACAAGACTATGTTCATGTACCACTCAGGTCAGAGCTTTCAAAGTCCTTTAGGACATTTCTAAGCACAATCCTCAAGGCTCATGCTGGGCTCTGATTACAAATTGTTGATCATGAAGCTCAGCACAGGTACACCTGACTGAGGACCATCTAGAGTCCAGAAGGAATACTGCATCAGTGTGATGCCAGTTATTTGGGATGGCCACAGCCATGATCACACGCTAAATAGACAGAACGGTATTAATGGCTGTCCTTGAAGAGAAGGACCTTTCTGCTTGCTCAGTGTTCATACAGCTGTATCTAGTAAGAAGTGATGCTCGGCAAAGCCTTTTTATAAAGGCTTCATCTCAGAATTCCGGTAAGGAGACCCTTGTAACTGCTGTTATCAGTAACTGATAATCTGTACGAAATCTTCTCAAAGGTAGAGTCACAGACGGTGTCTGTCCATCTTCCCAAGAGCCCCATGACAATGCTGTGAAAAAAAAGAACATCCTAGAGAAGGGATAACTGTCAGAAATGTTTCAGTGTCAGGCTTCTCAATCTGGGACCCACATGCTTTGTGGGTAACTGCTGGAGTATACAGCAGGACAAGCAGCCAAGGAACATCAATTTTAATTAAAGACTGGGATTATTTAAAAAAAAAAAAAAAAAAAAAAAACAAAGACACAGGCCACTTCTGTCACATCAGTCCTCTCATTGGATCTGTATCTATCTGGTCCAGTAGCCAAGGAAACATGAACCAGCAGAGACTGACTGAAAAACCATCATGTTCCCACACTACAGCTAAGGAAGGACACATTATAAAGAAGACAGATAGAATACGTGCAAAGGCAGGTGACTGCGCTGGGGGGGGGGTGGGGGGGGGAACGATCTTCAGCAGTGTAACCACTGAGCGGTCACCCACACTTCAACAGGCAGCTTCATACCCACACCCATGCCCATGTCCAAGGTTAAACTCAGGGGGTCACAAAACAAAACCAAATGACATGAAGTGGGAGGGGACTTGTGGGGGGGGGAGGGCTTGTGAGAGCAGGAAGGGCTAAGGGGACAGGGAGGGGTGAGAGTGACGGAAATATACGACATGCACGTATGCGATTGTCAGAGAGTAAATAAAAACAGAAAAAAACAAAAAAGCAGACATTTTTAAAAAGGCTCAGTGTGCTCTGCTCTAGTCTGTGGAAAGCCCAGGAAGCTCTGACAGACAGGAAATTCGGGCTTTGAGTCTGGGAGCCTGGATTTAAATTCCACTACAACAGTTAACATGAGAGCTGGACATTCTGTTAAGCTCTTTGGGTTTCAGTTGTACTGACTGAAAAAATAAAAAAGCCAGCATCCTTAAAGGGCTCCTCAGGATTAAATGAGGTGAATGCATGCCAACAGGTGAGCCAGATTGTGGAAATGGTGGTGTTTTCAAGAACTACAAGAAGAAACTCAAAGTCCTCTCACATTGTCCTCCGCGCGCTCCTGCTGGTCTAGCCTGTGCTCGTATCTCTTCTGTAGCTCCTCAAGCTGAGTCTGTAGGTCATTTACTTTTGCAGTCATTTCTTCTTCACGGGCCTTTAGAATGAAAACAGCAGTGTGGTAATGACATTACAACCATGCTGAGGAGGAGCAGTGTAGAACACTCACCAAGTCGGTGAGACACGCCACCGCAGAGCTGGCTTTCCTGTCTCTGCTCTCCTAGCCACCTTTCTGAGCCAGGTTAATCCCATCCCAGTGCTGCTCGCTCTCCCAGGATGCCATGGCTCCTGTGACCATGCCCCCTGCCCATCACCTAAGGTCATCAGCTGCTGCTGTCCTCTCACCCTGGGTTGATCAGGTCTCCAGCTGTAAGGTTCGGGTCTTTCTACAGTGGTGTCTCAGGTGTCAGGAGATAAAGCGATATTCATACACACTGACAAGTGACTGAGCACAGGCAGCGGGGAATGCTTTGGTCTCAGTTTCTTCACCAACTATGGAGGAGCTGTGTAACTCAGGAGTTGGTCTTTATCTACTAGCACCACACATTTCACTCGTCTCCACGTCAAGTCAGCAGTTAAGTGACATATAATACAAATAGTCTGTCTAACCTGCTGGCGACCAGTGCAACTTCCATTTTCCCAAAACATTGCATAAACAACATCAACAAAAAATAGACAAGGCTGAACAAGAAAAAAAACTTATAGCGGTTTTCATCCCCATGGTCCTTCTCAGAAACGATGCCACACAAATCACTTTCTGTTCTGTTCCGAGGGCACTCGGCTCTCCTCCGCCATAAATCTTGCAAGAGCTTTGTGCTAAAGAACATTTAGAGCTAGAATATCAATCTGGCTCGAGTATGAAGATGAGTGTGGGCTGAGTGAGACGTGAGAGGAAAACCACCACCAACAGGTGTCACTTACGAGACACCGACTGTCAGAAACATGAGGAACGCCGTTCTCAACAACAGCCAGATGGTTGGGCACAGAGGACCCACAAGTCTGATTTTAAATGCTTTCTTGTAAAGAAGGCTAATGGGGAACAAAACAGCACAACCCTGTTCAGGGTTGGCCAGTGCTCAGCCGTCTCCTCACCGAGGCACGTGCTGACCTAGCCCCGTCTCCAACACCATCAACCTGGAACTGGGCTCTTACTGCCTTGGTCATGGCTGTCTTGAGTCTACCATCGAACATCCCTATGGTTACCGCGTCAGAGTGGCTCAGAGTCCACAGCTACCTCCTCAGGCACACTTGGACATTCAGCTATGTCTCACACAGCCTCTGATAGCTGCAAACTCCTAACTAAGCTAAGGCAAGCCTTCTAAGAATTGGAGAAGAATCCCTAATGAATCATCGCTAACTTAAAAATTAGTTCTGGATCTGGGGGACAACTCAGTGGTAGGGTGGCTGCCAACAAGGTACCAGGTCCTGCATAAATCCCTAGTTCATCAAAAGGGGGGGGGGAGAGAAAGAAAGAAAAGAAAAGGGAGGAGAGAGGGATGAGTGGAGAGCTTTAGTTTTCTTGATTCTATTCTTTAAAAAACAACAAACAAGAATGAAAGTGAATCTCACTATACACCATTCTCAAATATACACGTGAATGCATTTGATTCAAGTTTCTCTAAAATCTCATTGAAAGCTTTGTAAAGAGGCAGCACAGAGAGGTTGGGGAGTGACTCACTGGTAATCACCTGCTACACAATCAGGAAGACTCAGGCTCAGACTCCAGCACCCACGTAAAAGGCCGGTTTGGTGGCCCAAGGCTATACCTCCAGTGCTGGTGGGAAGACAGACCCTGGTGGTCAGTTCACCACATGAACTCCAGGTTCAGTGTGCCACAGAAAGCAAAATGGAGAGCAACTGAAGAAGAGCCCTGACCCTGGCAGCCCCACTGTCTTAGGCGCTGTTCTATTGCATGAGGAGTCACCACGACCACGGCGACTCTTAGAAGCATTTAACAGGGACCTTGCCTACAGCTTCAGAAGGCTAGTCCGTTATCATCATGGCGGAAGTATGGCAACATACATGGCACTAAAACTGTAGCTGAGAGCCACGTCCTGATCTGCTAGGCTGGAGAGATTAAGTGGGACTTCAGGGCAGAGAGAGAAACTCAGGGGGAGTTGGATGTACAAAATGGAGGAGAGGTAAAGAACCATGTGGCAGAACAGAGATGAATAGAAACAGGTTAATTTAAGTTATAAGAGCTAGCTGGAAACAAGCCTAAGCTAAAGCCAAGCTTTCATAATTAATAATAAGTTTTGGGGGCTGGCAGTCCACAAAAAAGTCTGACAATAATGACCAATACATCCACATACAGAGAAGGAATCAGAAAAAAGAGCTTACCCTCTCCCTGAAGCTCTCAGGCTTGATTATTCACACTAAATAGCTGTTACCTTCTTAAAGTCCCTTCCTTGGGAAGACAGCTTTATTTATGAAATATGTGAAGGTAATGATTAATCTCTACTCCAGAACTCAAGATATATTATTACTCAAATAATTAGCTACATAAGGTTGCCTTCCCTTTTGCATAAAAACAAAACAGCAAAAGCACAGTAACAAATACCAGAAGATAAAACTAAACTAGGTACTTTAGGCATACTAGGTACACTGCATACTCAAACATTCAATAAGGAGTCAACAAGTGACTGTATTTATGTATCTTGAGACAAGGTTTCATACAGCCTAGGCTGGCCTTGGACTTGTTATATAGCCAGAGATGGCCTTGAGCTCCTGATCCTCCTAACTCAGCTTCTCAAGTGCTCCGATTATAGGCATGTAGCACCAACACCTCAATAGATATTTTTTAAATGTATTTATTATTTATCTGTATGTGCCTACATGAGATTAGATATACCATGTGCATGCAACTGCCCATGAACTTATGTGTACCATGAATGTGCAGTGCCCACAGAGGAGAGAAGAGGGCACTGGATCCTCTGGAACTGGAGTTAGAGTTAGTTGTGAGCCACTATGTAGGTACTGAGAATAGAACCTGGATCCTCTGCAAGAGTAGTAAGAGCTCTTAACTGCTGAGCAATCTCTCCAGTCCCCTGGCTGTATTCTTAAAAACTTATCATAAATATATTCTGAAAGTACAGGAAAATTTGCAATTATTTTTAAATTTTCCTAATGAGAGTTAAAGCTTACAAATTACACAAACTTGGCACTCCATATTCCATAATTTCATTCAATTCAATTGCATCTAAAATAATGATTATTACAATCTGTTCCTAGCTCACACATGTACTGCTGACACAGTTCGCTGAAGTTATGGCTCTTCTGGAACAACAAATGTTTCTTGGCATAGGATGAAGGAAGCTTGGAGTAGCCTTACAGAGAATAATTGACTTCTTTTATATCTGAAAACATTCTTGGGTCCAAAGTTATTACTAGTATTTATGATTTATTTTAGTCTGCTAATGCAATGCCATTAGAGGAAGAGGCACCCACTAAATGTAAAACACTTAGCTGATAAATTCCCCTTCTCCACACACACCTCCACCCTGGACCGTCAAAACTCTGAAAATGAGTGGAGAAGGAATGAGGTGGGCTGGCTGTCCTGGGAGACCCCAGCCAAGCTGAGCAGACTGCTCTAGCTCCCAGACTTCATCCGAGCACAAAGCCTCATTTTAGTCTAGTTTCTGTCAAAGGAAAAAAAAAACGTCTCCACAGCTGAAGAACATCAGTTCTACCATAAAACACAGACTATTTCAAAAGAAAATGAAAATAAGGTACGTCAAGGATCTCCTCGTATCTCCTGGCTGTTCTTTTCAGATCATCGTCTTTCTCTGCGATCTTTCTATGCAACTGGTGCGTCTCTTCTTGGTGGCTTTCCAGAAGCTCAGCTTCCACCTCCTGGGCCTTATCTAATGAAGGACAAGGGACACATAAGAAAACATGCTTGTGACTATCTATATGCCAGCAGCAGTAGGAATTCTCATTTCAAATGAATGTTCATGAAATTCAGCAGAACAGGCATGGTGACGTGCGAGGCAGGTTAGAGAACTTTCTAGAGGTCTAGAGGTCCTGGAAGAGTACTTTCTTGATCAAGGGCCATTTTCCATTTTCCCTTTAGTTAATGACATACAGCACCTACTACAAGGGCAAAAAGAGACTAGGCTTGGACCATGGCCTCAGCCAAGGGTGGTTTCCCTGCCGGGTTGAAAGCTGTACTCACGAATCGTCTCCTGGATGGTCCTTTCCAGTTCCTGCTCCTTCTGTGCCAGCTGGGTGTTAAACTCCCTCATCAGCTGCTTCAGTATGGAAGTATGCTTCAACTCAAGATCTTCTTGCTCCTGTCTGAGTAACAAGAGTGGACAGCGATGACGGCTGTCTCCACAGAGCAAGTTACAAAGAGGTCTCACAGTCTGCACAATATGCTCTCGCTGTTATGGAGGCCATTCTGAGTGTGCATGTGTCCAGGTGGAGAAAACTAGAGATACAGAGACTCTGATGCCTTCAGTGACTACCTCTGGGGCCTGGGGAATGGTTCTTTCCCACCTGAAACTTCTCCACTACACATGCATGGCAGTCATAGGGGCTACTACTAAAGACAACCAACGATGAGATCATTGCTCAAGACATGCACCTAGCAGCTGGGATCCCGCCTGTAAGAAAAGGTGTCTCCCCTAAATGAATATGAACCAACAACCACACACACACACACACACACACACACACACACACACACGACGTGGGAACGACACTTACTTGAGCTTCTCCTCCGCTTCCTGCACACACTCTTGTTTCAGGATGTGCAGCTCCTGCTGATGTTCCTTTCTTAGCACCCGCAGATCTTTCTGCAGCCTCGCCACCTCCCTGCTCAGCTTCTGCTTCTCCCGCTCCACCCCTGCTAACTTTGACTCCAGGGCATTGTGCTGAGTGTCCATGTTATTCCCCAATTCTGGCTGGATCACGTGTAATTTGGAATTTTCCTCAGAACTGTCTTCCAAAATTTCCACGGATTGATTCTTCCCATCCATTCCTTGCTGTGAAGCTTGCGAACTCTCGTCTTTTAAGGTCAGCTTTTCCATTTCCAGTCTATGTGAGTCCCTCTCTCTTACTAAGTCTGACTCCAGCTCCTTTATCTTCTGCTCCAGAGTCTGGCAGGTCAGCTCCTTTTCCTGGAGGGCTTTCTGGACACTGTCGAGCACACCTGCCCAGTTCTGTTTCACCCCCGTGTCGTTTTTACCAGTCTCCTCTCCCATGGGCTGGGACACAAGGAAGGAACAGTTCATCTTCTTCTCTTCCAGTTCATCTTGGAGACACCCTATCAAAACCTGGTCATCGAGCTGTTTGGCCTGGGTGTGGTCTAGCTTCACTTCAGATGGAGAGAACACCGACTCACCTTTTCCCTGCTCCAGCCGGTGCAGCAGCTTTTCTTTCTCAACTAATCTTCTCTGTAGTGCGGAAAGTCTTTCTTCACATGCCTTGCGAGTGCAGCCCTGGGAATCTGCTGCTTCTTGTTCGGAAGACACTGCCACATTTTGTATGGATCTGGACACAACTGGCATTTCTGATTGTGGAGAACTTTCTAGGTTTTTAAGTTTTTCTTCTAGAATGTGAATTTGCTTTTCTCTGTCTTGTAATTTTGCATTCAGTTCACTCAGGTGGCTTTCTGTATCTTTTTCATACTGCTGTTTTTTCTCTTCCATCTGAGACAGTAACTGCTTCCTGATGGCAGCGATCTTCTGCTCTGCCTTCCTCTTCAGCTCCACTTTCGAGGCACTTTCTAACTCAAGCTTGTCTTCTAAAGCTTTTAACTCACCGTCTCTGCTCTTCACACTTGAATTCACATGTTCTAGTTCCTTCTTCATAATTCCCAGTTCAGCTTCCAGGGAAGACACTTGCTTTCCTAGTCTCAGGACATTTTCCTCAGCCTCCCTAACCCTGTTGTCTTTCTCCTCTCCCAGCTCTTCAAAGTGCTGAAGTTTCTGAACCAGCTCATTCCGCTCAGTGTCCTTCTGTTGGTTGTAATTCTGAAGTGTTTCATTTAGGGACTCGATTTCTTTTTTCCTCTGAGTAACACAGTCCTCCAGCTCAGCAACCCTTGCAGTCTGCACCTTTAGCTCGCTCTCTAAGTCACACTCCTTCTTCTCCATCTTGTTCTTCCTGTCTTCCATCTCACCCTTTAAACATTCAAACCTTTTCTGCTGCTGATCAAGGTCTTCCTTCAGTAAATGGATCTGCTCATCCTTTTCACCGGCTTCTTTGGCTCTGACGTCAAGCTGTGTCTGCAAGTCTTTAATGGTGCTTTGGTACTGTGCAAATCTGGGCTGTGCTTTTTTCTTCAACTCGGAGAACTTGTTGGACCAATGCTCTACCTGCTCAAGAGCAGACTTCTTCTCTTGACTCAGGGCATCGACTTTCGAGGAAAGGTCTTGCAGCTGACTCTGCAGCTCCCTCTGCTGTTCCTCGTGCTGCTTGTTCAGTGACGCCACGGCGGCCGCTTTGTCACCCAGGCTGACGCTGTTCTCAAGTTGAGCATTCAGATCACTTAGCTGTTTGCTAAGGCTGTCAATCTCAGACGTTTTCTCGGAAAGCTCTCCTCTCAGCAGTGTGACGGCATTGATGTTCTCTGATAACTCTTTCTTCAACTGTGTGATGCAAGACTCCTTCTCTGAGGCCGCCTGCTGCTGCTGGCCTCCTTCCTTCTGTAAGGCTTCCTTTTCTGTGACGAGACCTTCGATATCGGCCTTCATGGCCTTAATCTGATTTTCCTTTTCTTCCAGCTGATGGGTCAGCTGTTGAACAGAGTTCTTTAGTGTGTGCTGCTCCTCTGTCAGCTGTGTAAGCTGTGCTTCTAATTCAGAAACTCGGCCCCTTTTCCTGAGCAGAGCCTCCCTAACTGTGGCCGTGTGCTGCTGACAATGAGAAAGCCTAGAGAGAACGGCGTCCACTCTGTCTCCACTGACGCGGAGGAGCTCACTTGTTTTGGCTTCTAACAAGGCTTTGGTTTCCTCGCAGCGAATGTCTAGCTGAGATGCTAGCTCCCCAAGCAGGGTTTTGAGCTTCAAGCCTTTGTCCTCTAGGCTCTTCCTACTGCTTTCCTGCAGAGCCCTACAGCTCCGGAGCTCCTCCTCTGCAGCCTGCACCTTGCCCGTAAGCTCGGAAACCCTGAGCTTCCCCTTCTCGGCCAGCATTTTCAGCTCAGCTAGCTCCTCCTGAAGAGAAACCTTCTCATTCAGAGAACGACTGAGATCAACTTCCAGCTTTTCCACTTGGGATTTCAACTGAGTCTCACTGTGTGAAAGTGAAATGATGTGAGCAGACTTCTGCTCTAACTCTTCCTGCAGACTGGCTAGCGCCGTGTCCTGCTTGCTAAGCGCTTCCTTCAGCCCCACCACTTCCTTGTTCAGCTCCTCTCTTTCAGACTCCAACGTGAGGATCTTCTGCCTCAGCTCTGCCAGCTCTTGTTCCTTCCCCTCCATCCGGCTCGCGTGCTTGGCCCCAAGTTCGTCAGCTTGCTGGCGGAGTCTCTTTTCCCAGGACTCTGTGACATCATCAAGTTTGCGCTGGTGCGCTTCAGTCAGGCTCTCTATCTGCTGCCTTTGGTTCGCCTCCAGTCTGGCGACTGTGTCACTGACCCCGGCTGAGTTGGCCTGTGCCATCTCCAGGATCTGGGCATTGAACTGGCTCTCTTTCTGACTGAGCTCTAGGACGGTATTCTCAAGCTCTTTTTTAAGTTTGGCTTCCTGATCCAACAGCTGCTTCTTTGCTTCTTGCATTTCTTTTGCTTTCTGCTTAATTTTTTCCATCCTTTTTTCCTGATTTTTAAATTTGGTTTCATATTCCTCACGCAAAATACTAATACTCTCCTCTTTAGAAGACAGTTTCTGTTGGAGGATTTCGATTTCTTTGGTCTGTTCTTCTCTCATTTGTAAAATGACGTTTTCCTTTTCCATCAGGATTTGTCTTGTCTGCTCCTTCTCCATGTCACTGTCCTTGAGCTGTGACTCGTGGAGCTGGGCTAACGACCTGCCTTTCTCCTCCAGCACACGCTTCTGTTCCTCAAGCTGATGTACCTGGGCTCTCTGAGTGTCTAATTCCACACATGCATGCTTTTTTTGTGTTTCCATTTCAGCTACCTGCTTGGTAAGAAGGTTCTTCTCTGTTTCCAGATCCAACATCTTCTGCTGCATGTGGGCCAGCTGTTCCTCATATGCACCCGTCTGCTCATGAGTGGCGCTCTGCTGTGAGTGGAGGAGATCCAGCTTAGCCAAGGCTTGCTGGAGTTCCCCGGCAGACTTTTGAAGAAGAGCTTCGAGATTTTCTATTTGATCCTGCTGCTCCTTCAGGTGCCCATCTCTCTCCTTCAGGAGAAGGCCCAACTGACTGAGTTCATCTTTTAAGGCCTTCTCAGTCCTCTGGACAGTTCTTTCTTGTTCCTTATTGATGCTGTCGACTTCACGCTGGTGGTGATGTCTCTGCTCCTCCAGCTCCGCCTCTAAGGCCTGCTTCATTTTATCCGCATCAGCCCTCAGGACAGAAAGCTCCTCCTCGAGCTGCTCACGGGCTTTCAGTGCTTCTGACAGCTCTGAGGACAGGGACTCCAGTTCTGTCTGCTTCACATCCAGCTTCTCTAGGGTCTTCTCATTCATGTCTCGTATGTGGGCCTGGAAAAGCCTCTCCTTCTCCTGCAGTAACGCTTCTTTTTCTTGCTCGTATTTCTCTCTGAGCTCCTGCACTGCAGCCTGATGCTGCTGCCCCAGGCCCTGGAGTCTCTCTGTGCACAGGCTGTCCTGCTGCTGTTGGAGGCGCTCCAGCTCTGTCCTGTGCTTCTCAGCCATGGCCGTGAGTTCTTTACTGTGCTTATTCTTCTCAGCCTCCAATGCAGCAGCTAAACACTCGGACTGATTTTTTTTTTCTTGTAAGCTCTTTTCCAAAGAGGTTTCCAACTCAAGAATTCTCTGTTAATGAAAATGGATGTATTTTTACTAATGTACATACTTGTTTATTAGCAAAGGCACACAGATTACTCGGGCCTACCTAAAGGCTGCAATTTGGACACTTCACATACCAGACCAAACATAAGAAAAGGCAGACAATACACTGTGCTCAGTCACTAATGGGACCACAAACGTAAACTCAGTTCTGTATTTGTTCTACTTACTTGGGTAACTATTTCAACTATCTCTATTTTCAAAAAATATTCTAATGGGAAAGCTAAAAAGAAAATAAATTACAAAACAAATAATAATGGCACACTCCATGCTTTTAGGTTACAGTAGTATTTTATTACTTTCATAATTTCATTTTGGAGGAAAAAGTATCTCATTTCTACCCCCAAAGGCATACACTTAAAATCTTTTTAAACTTTTGGTGTGTGTGTGTGTGTGTTTGTGTGTGTGTGTGTGTGTGTGTGTGTGTGTGTGAGAGAGAGAGAGAGAGAGAGAGAGAGAGAGAGAGAGAGAGAGAGAGAGAAGGAGATGGAGGCAAGCCCTAGCTGTGGATGCCAGAGGAGATCTTTGGGAACTGGTCCTCTCTCCACTGTGAGTTTAGGGTCGGACTCAGACTCTGGGCTGTGCAGCAAGCACTCTGCCCTGAGCCACCTCACTAGCCTGACATGGATTTTTTCAAAGATGCTTCTTAAAGATATTTTACCAAAGGTTATTGTTATCTCACAGAATATTAACCTTCACTCTGAACGTCAGAGCTAGAGAAGTCCTAAGAAACTGACAAGTCCAATCTCTCAGTGGCTGGCAAAGCAAGTGAGGGGCGATGCATTTCAAAGGGGCGGGTGTTCAGTGGTGCTTACCCAACAGCTGCACATCTGAGGTATGGGTAAAGGAAGACAAAGAAGGGCTGCCAACTGTGGAAGAGTATGGCTGACTGACTGTTTAAAGAGTGGAAGACCCAAATATCAGCAGCATGTTTTTACTACAGGCAGCACATCTCTAATACTGATAAGGAAAAGGGCCAGAGAGCCTTAAAACGATGCACACTGAAACATGGAATCAAACACATCAGCCCAGCACCACATTTAATATGCAAAAATGGGTAATTTAAAAAAGTAGGGCCTAGTGTAATAAACTATGACAAAAGCAGAGCATGGATTCTGTTTAGGACACAATATATGAGGAAGTTGGGCAGTAGGAGGGTGCAGAACATAGGCTGCCTACAAGGGGAGGCCATTTCCTAGCGATCAAGGGTGGACAGCAGCAGAATGGAGACACTGCAGCGTCTGTGTGCTGAGGGCAGAGTGAAAGGCTGCCAGAGCACCGGGAGCTGGCAAAGAGAGCCCTAAGCCAAGAGTACTCCCATGAACACTTCTCACTCAAGAGGAAGAGCATGCGCACATAAACCCAACCCCATGAGCCAGAAGCTTATCAGAGCCTATGCTGACTGGAGACAACAGTCTCCACAGACACACACCCCCTCAGCTCCGGGGACAGTCTCCACAGACACACACATGTCCAGCTCGGGGGACAGTCTCCACACACACACATCCTCAGCTCCGGGGACAGTCTCCACAGACACCCCCTCAGCTCTGGGGACAGTCTCCACACACACACATCCTCAGCTCCGGGGACAGACTCCACACACACATCCTCAGCTCTGGGGACAGTCTCCACACACACACATCCTCAGCTCTGGGGACAGTCTCCACACACACATCCTCAGCTCCGGGGACAGTCTCCACAGACACACACACCCCCTCAGCTCTGGGGACAGTCTCCACAGACACACACATGTCCAGCTCCGGGGACAGTCTCCACAGACACATCCTCAGCTCCGGGGACAGTCTCCACAGATACACACCCCCTCAGCTCCGGGGACAGTCTCCACACACACATCCTCAGCTCCGGGGACAGTCTCCACACACACATCCTCAACTCCAGGGACAGTCTCCACAGACACATCCTCAGCTCCGGGGACAGTCTCCACACACACACCCATGTCCAGCTCTGGGGACAGTCTCCACACACACATCCTCAGCTCCGGGGACAGTCTCCACACACACACCTCCTCAGCTCCGGGGACAGTCTCCACAGACACACACATGTCCAGCTCCGGGGACGGTCTCCACAGACACACACATCCTCAGCTCCGGGGACAGTCTCCACACACACACATCCTCAGCTCCGGGGACAGTCTCCACAGACACACACATGTCCAGCTCGGGGGACAGTCTCCACAGACACGCACTTCCCCAGCTCTGGAGCCCACACAGCCCGTGAACTTACAGTCCGGTAAACCTCTGCCTCTCGCCCAAGTTCCTGGAGTTTGTTCTCACTCTCTGAAAGAATTGCTTTCTTCTGAAGCTCTAACTCCTCTAGAGCCAAGGATTCTTGCTGCTCTTTTTCTTGGGTAAGCTTCAAGTATTCTGATCGACTCTTTTCCTGTGCCAAAAACAATGAATACCATCTTAGTCCCACTAAGTCTTGGGCATTCCCAAAGCACTTCAGTAGAATCCCTGCACCCAGCCCTGTGAGGGGAGCAGCAACCTCGCAAATGCGAAGCCAGACTCGAGGCTTTCCAGGGTAGTTAGCTCGGACAACCTTCTGTTTCTAGTTCAATAAAGAGCCACAGCAAAGGTTAAGAGCACTTGTAACATTAAATGAGCACACTGAACAGTAATTTCGTGATTGCACTCCACCTTTAAGTGTGCTTATCTATACTGCTACTTAGAGAGTGAGTGTCCACTCAGTATTTACACATGGCTATACCATGGTAATAGACAGGTTTCTACAAAATGAATTCATACTACGGAATGAACCAACAAGATAGAATTATCCACAACCTCCATTTCAGTATTTTTCAGGATAGTTGATAGAGGAAATGTCAGTCTGTTGATTTAAGAAGGGGTTAAACCTCTGTGTGTGATCACATTTGTATGTCTTTCCACCTCTACTTGAAATAGAGCTGAGCATGTCAGTTCCTAGACGACAGTACTGATGCCAGTGCAAGACCCAAAACAGGTCCTTTTAGCACTGTTCCAGGCTTCATTTCTGTCCCATTCTGTTCGTTCATTTCCATGCCCCTATTTTTACTTCATGCTGTCCTGATACACTTTAAATGTTCTTATAAGCTACCTTAATTTCTCTCTGGAGCAAAATCTTTTCTTTTCTTTTTTTGGGTTTTAGATATAGGGTTTCTCTGTGTAGCCTTGGCTGTCCTAGAACTCACTCTGTAGAGCAGGCTGGTCTTGAACTCTGAGATCTGCCTTCCTCTGCCTCCCTAGTGCTGGGATTAATGGTATGCACCACCACATGTGGGTGCAATTTCAACCACACTATTCTCCTAGTCTTGCATAGGTATACTCTAAATCCAAATGCCTATTTCCCCTCCGGAGATTAGAAAATTTGTTGTCTAAGCAAGAATCAATGCTGCTGGAAATGCTGAGAAACTCGGACACTCGGAGTCAAGAAGACAGTGGAAAGAAGGGAGGGAAAGAAAGAGGGAGAGAGAGAGAGGGAGGGAGGGAGGGAGGGAGGGAGGGAGGGAGGGAGGGGACTACAACTCCAGACAGCACTTCCCATCCTGTACTGAACATGTTTAAAAATCACACACTATTTTATAGATGGTGATTTCATGCATTTTCTGGATAATTTCATATCAAAACAAACTACATTTTAGCACTGGCACTTTTTATGGTGGTTCATATAAAAGGTTTTCACAACTGAGGAAAATTACTTTTTATTTTAAATTTTTAAATCACATTTTTAGCAAAACTTTGAATCTTTGCTTTTCTGACTATTATTTTATTCATCCAGTAGTTATTTTTATTTTTTTTATTTAACTCTACTTTTTAAACATCATATGAATTCAAAGTTTTGCTCTTTAAACTTCATTCAGAATAACCTTTGGGAGCCCATCGGTACAGCCAGTGTGCTGGGCTTTGAGACAACTGATCATCTTTTCCTTTCCTCCTAATCACCAGGGATGAAAGCTGGGCACGTCAGACATGTGACTTCATGCACTAAACGCTAAGCCAACAAGCCCTTTTGGCTTGCCTAATCCTCTCAGACACTGAGGTCGAGGCTGTGGAAACCCACTTCACCTGCGTGGCGGCAGCTCTGAGGTGTACCTCTGACTAAACAGCACTTACAAGAGCTATTTTCATCTGCTCATGCAGCTCTCTTTCTCGGCTCTGAAGCTTCCTGGCCAGTTCCTGCTCTTTGCTGGTCAGCTCCTCTGCATGCAACTTCTGAAGTTCAGCAAGTTGTTCTTCTGAGGTCTTCTGAAAACAAGCCAAAAGGTAAGTGCAAACACCCAGGAAAAGCCACGTAACTCCACAACTTTCCTGAAACTAATCCCGCCAGTAACTTGTTAGAAGGAAACATGAGAACCTACTCCAAAGTCAGAGTAGTGAAAAGAAGCCCACTGGAGGCTGAGGGCTGCACTCTGGGGCTGCAGCACTGCCTGTCAGGGTAGAGCAGAGGGCAGGGAGGAGGACAGGAGACAAGAACGCTGCACTCAGAAGAGATGCTTCACTGTGCTCAGGCTGCACCTAGCTTTCTAGGAAGCCATTATTTATAAAGAGTTACTGGCTTTGTTCTTTCTTGGAAAGGAAAACTCAACTTTATAAAAATATCAAGTTTCCTTATATAAATCTAAAAAGTTAATGTAATCAAACACCCAAAGAATGAGGGAGGATGCTCAGGAGACAAAAATGTACGTCAGAACAGCCAGCGATGCCCCATCAGCACTACCGGGAGCAACGGCGGCGGTGGTGAAGGGAGGCCGCCAGGCAGACAGCGGCTCCTCAGGCACAGCGACTATCTCGGTGCAGCAGTGCACAGCGCCTGGAGCCACAGGCAGCACCCAGCACTCACAACAGAAAAAGAGAAAAAGACAGGTGCTCAACATCTTACACATTACGTAATAGAGATAAGAGCAGGTCGGAGGCACATACGTGGTTAGAGTCTGATGGCAGTCCCCCGGGGCACATTATTACATACATGGTTTAGAAGCTGCTAGCAGCGCCCTGGGAAAAACTAAGTTGGATTTCAACCTTATTCCTCATACCAAATAAATTTCAGTCAGAATAAAGATGCCACCATAAATGAAATGTATCCAAATGTCAAAAGAAAACAACAGAATTGAAAAAAACAAACAAACCAAAAAACACGAAGTATGATGACCCACATCTGTAACCCCAGCATCTGGGAGGCTGAGGCAGGATAGACAGGGGCTATCCTGGGCTACATGGTGAATCCTGCCTCAAAACCCAAAACAAAAACACACAAGGGACAAAAAACAAAACAAAAAAACAAACAAACAAAACAAAACAAAAACCCCAAAAAACCAGTGGTCTCAAAATTGGGCATGTGTGTGTTCTGGTTTTTATCATGACTGGACTGAACCCAGGGCTCTGCATGTGCCAGGCATGTGCTCTGCCACTGACCTAAAACACCCGGTCCACATGGGTTTTAAAACAGAACTGAAAGCCACTGAGATGGCTCAGCAATTTACAGCACTTGCAGCCAAACTTATAATCTTAGCTGGAGTCCTGGTGTCCTTGTAGTGTGAGAGAACCAGTTCCTTCAAGATGTCCTCTAGCCTACACACACAAATGAATGAATGAATGAATGAATGAACGAATGAATGAATGAATGAACGAGCGTAATTAAAATTAAAAAGAACAAAATCGAGGAGGCAGTTTAAGAATAAAACTAGTAATCTTAAATACCAAGAAAAGAAAACTTTCTATTCAATGGAAAAAGAGTATTTGAATAAGTTCCTTATGTCCAAAGGGCTAGCTCCCACTATCAGCAAAGAGCTTCTACAAACAAATAATAAAAAGACAACAGATCTCAGAGGAGAAAGGAAGCAGACAGTTTTTGTGAATGAGGGAACTTCCAATACCTAGCTGGAAACATCTAAACTGTTTGTCATAAGGCTTGTAGAAGGCAGACCAATAATTAAAAATACACATAATGTTCTTCTGGACAAAGGGTAGATTCACTTTAAAGGAGCCACCATAAAGAGATATACAAGAGGGGCTGGAGAGATGGCTCAGAGGCTAAGAGCACTGGCTGCTCTTCCAGGGGTCCTGAGTTCAATTTCCAGCAACCACATGGTGGCTCACAACCATCTGTAATGAGATCTGGTGCCCTCTTCTGGTCATACATGCTGTATACAAAATAAATAAATCAATCTTGAGAGAAAGAGAAAGAGAAAGAGAAAGAGAGAGAGAGACAGAGAGAGAGAGAGAGAGAGAGAGAGAGAGAGAGACAGAGAGAGAGACAGAGAGAGAGAGACAGAGAGAGAGACAGAGAGACAGAGAGAGACAGAGACAGAGACAGAGACAGAGACAAGAGAGCCAGTCCATATAATCAATCAGCAACAGCAAACCCTGGGAATCTAACACCCATCAGGGGGAGACTGACTCAAGTATGAGAACTTTATATGACGGGATCTTGAGCAGCCTTTAAAATAAATGGCACCATGATCAGCTATCAATATAGACAGTTCTGACCCTAAAGGGCACGAGGCAACAGCGAGAAACCAAATGTAGGGACCTTCTCTGTAAGCATATTTAAAAAGAAAACTTGTTCTTTCTGGAAAAACTGAAAGGCAGATACCCAGTGTTATGTGCTGGAGAGCAAGCCCAGGGCTTTGTGTATGCTGGGCAAGTACTCACCATCAGGGCTGCATCTCCAGCCCTCATTGTATACTTCTTATCTTTTAATTGCAGCTATGTGTTATTAATGTGCATGCAAATGTGTTTATATACATGTGGAGGTCCATGTCCAGTGTCTTCCTCAACTGCTCTACACCTTATTGACACAACTGAACTATCTGGCCGCTCTGCCACAGGGACCCCGTATCTCTGCTGTCCAGCCTCAGGATTGCAGGCATGCACAGCTGCACTTGGCTTTCTCCTTGGGTGCTGGGATCCAAACAAAGGGCTCATATCTGCCCAACAAAAACTTTACTGAGCCATCTCCCCAGCCTCATCTTTTGACTTCTGTCATATAGTCATGTCATTATCTTCAAAGTAATTCATAAAATATTACTGTTGTTAGATTCCATACTAATATTAACACTTATCACATCACATGACCACTTAAAAATGAAAATATATTGGAATTCCTCTAAGAATCTCACACTGGGCCAGACAGAGGGTTTACTGTCTCTGGGAAAGAGTTTTGCATTAAGACAGACTGTCCAGCAGGAGAAACTGGGACCGAGACGAAGACAGTCAATGCTGGACAGGACTGCATGAGCAGCTCTGGCTCTCCCTAAGCCTACATCCCCAGATGGAAGAGGGGTCACCGAACCTCTTGGTCTCTCATCCCAATGAGGCAACATTAAATAAAATAACTCCCCTTTTTGCTTTTCCCTACTAAAGAAAAAAAATTAAAATACAGTCAGACAGTTTGGGCCAAGGCCTTGTATATCCAGTAATAGATCATAATTAATTGATACTTTTTGAGATGTTTTTATAGTCCCACAGAAGAGAGTAAATGTGTAAAAATTATTTAATTTTTCCATGCTCTATATCCAGGTCATTGTAAAATACCTGTTGTAGCTCTTCAGTTTTAAATCCAAGCCTCGTGATTCAGAAATGCAATTTTTTGATTTATCATTTTAGTGGCCATAATCAAACACCAAGAATGGAAATAAGGAATCAATAAATGAATGGTATAAAATGGAGAAATAATGAAGGCAAGTCTGAAATGAAGAAAAGGGAGATGGGACAGGGAACAGGCACTGTATTTACATGTTTAGTTGGCTGGAAAAACTGGAAACCTATGGGATTTTCAAAATTACTCTTTCTTTTGCTTGTTGTGTGATGCTTACATGTAAGTGTGGAGTGTGGCTGCCCACATGCACACATGTGGAGGCCAGAGGAGGACATTGGGAGAATTCCTCTCTCATTCTATAACTTACTGCCTTGGAGACAAGGCCTCTCATTGAGTCAGAAACTTGAAGTCTGCAGTTCACAACTATGCTGGCCCGCCACCTCTCAGAATCTACCAATCTACAGCCATGCCCAGTTTCCACCTGCGAGCTGGTGATTCAGACTCAGGCCCTCATGCCTGGAGAGCAAGCACTCTCACCTAGTGATCAGTTCAGCCTGACTCCTTCTTCTTAAAGGCAACTTTATAAACTGGGTGGTAGTAGCGCACACCTTTAATCCCAACACTCACTTGGGAGGCAGAGGCAGGTGGATCTCTGTGAATTCAAGGCCAGCCTGGTCTCCAAAGCGAGTTCCAGGACAGCCAGAGCTACTTAGAGAAATCCTAAAAAGAAAAAAAAAAAAAAAAGAAAACAACAAACCCCCACAACTGTTGGGCCTGAAAGATGGCTCAGGGGTAAAAGGCACCTGCCCCTAAGTTTCCTGACCGGAACTCAATCTGTAGAGCCCACATGGTAGAAGGAGAGAACCAACTCTCTCAATTTGTACTGACCTCCACACACATGCTGTGGGACTTATTCACACACACACACAAATGCAATGACTTTTTAAGTTCTAAAAAGACAACTTTTTATAAAGATTACTCATTTTGAAAATATCTGTATTTTTAAGAGTAATGAGAACATTGATGACTATCTTTTCAGGGGCTGGGATTATAACTCAGTGATAAACAATATGTGAAGCCAAAGGTTCAATCCCCACCAGTGCATAAAAACCCAATAAACCAGTAATTACCCGTTAATACATTTAAATACCCAACCTTAGTCTTATACTCCCAAGTTCCGTTCAATTCACACATATTAGCTGAGCATCTTTCTGACTGAGTTCTGAGGATATGCACTGAAGCAGTTAAGCAATCCACCTTCACGGAGCCTCAGATCAGGGAGCCAATAAGGAACACTGCAGATGGAGAGAGGCAGTGCTCTGAGGACCCAGAGACCTGTCTAAATAGGAACCTCTCTCTACCAAAGTGCTCTCTCACTGCATCCTGACCATCACTGAATAAACGCTCAGGGTCTAAACTACAAACTGACTCTTTCTTACAGTCAAAGACTTGGGGATAAGCATCGGACAGAGCCATTCTGACCAGGCATCCTTACTTTCATCATGCTGACAGCCTCCTGCCTCACCCGACTCAGTTCGTGCTGAAGACGGAGGCGCTCCTCCTCGCTTGCTCTCTCAACAGCCTTTATCTGTTCGTCCATCTCTGCCTTCATTCTTCTCTGTGCTTCTTCCGATTTTTGGGCTGTACTCAAGGCTTTTTCGAGTTCCTCGAAAGCTATAATAAAAACAGCAGGAAACAAGTATCTCAAGAAATATTACCACTGACCTCAGGTGTTTCACAATCAACTTACAGGATCTAAGAGCAGCTGTAGCAGGACAGGCTAGAAGATGCAGCACTGGTCTAAGTCAAGAGATACTTCTGAGCTGTTCAACAAAGCTTTAACCAAGTGTCCCGTCACTAAAATCGATGTTTGTTGTTGAGTTCTGGATTAGAATGGTACGGCTGCTTATGTGAGCCTAAGCTCAGACTCTGAAAATATATTAAATCACTAACATTTCCCTGCTCTCCCCACCAAGCATGCTATGGCTAACAAATTCAAGAAACAGGTCAGATCACTATTCTGTACTATGAATTTTAATTGCTTCCATTTGCTCTACAGTTCTTAGTTTCTCTATCATCAACAGTTGGGTAATGTCAATGTGTACTCACTAGGACTCTTTCTCTTTTTTGTTTTTTGAGTCAGGGTCTCACTATGTAGCCCGGCTGGATTCGAACTGCAATCCTCCTGCTTCCTCTTCCTGAGTGCTGGGGTTACAGGCAAGTGCCACTATGCCTGGCTCACTAGGACATTTTTAAGAATGGAAAAATAGTTCTTTGGCAAATCTTATTCTCAGACTTTTTAACCATAATAAAAAAAGAGCAGGGGTTTGGTTTCTTTTTAAAAACATTTACTGGGTAAATCGTATACTTAAACAATGTACTTTTGAAATGAAACTTACTACATGCCTGAGTTCCAAATTAGGGCTGTTTTCAGCTGATTAGAAAGAAAACTACCTAATTCAATGGTATATAGAAAGGCTCTACTAACAGCTCATAGGGAAGATAAGTTCAGGCCATGTAGACTTATAAGGCTCTAAGGGTGCAAAATCACTCATCCAGCATCCAACCAAGTCATACAATGGGTACAACAGCTGGGTGATAGGTACCAAAGTGTATGCATGTGTGCATACCTGTGGATATATATGTGTGTGAATGTATATGCACGTGTGTGTATATATGTGCAGATCCATGTACACATTATAAACAAACACCCTGTGAAAATCCCATTGCTATGGTCCTAGATTGTTTCTTTTAGCCCTTACAGAAGTCCTGAGACTTCCCACTACACACTCAGTGGTCAAGATTCAATCCCATCAAAAAACAGTCCACAGGAGACAGTTCACCAACATATGTAATGTATCTTGTACAACTAAGTTGTTTAAGAAATATGGGGGCTTCAATTTAAAGTATCATAGTAAAAAGAAGGCCTTTTACTGACCCCAGGTTGGTTTCAGACAACAGTTTAGGCAAAGGAATACCTGAGCACAAACACCTATTCTAAAGCAATTTAATAGTAAATAGCATTATGTACAGAAGGCGTATGGCTGAATTCAACAGCACTGAAAAGTTAATCTTTCTGACAACTAACAAGTCTTTGATATAAAATGCAAGTCTACTCAATTTATTCATCTTGCATACTTAAAGTATAAAACTGAGGCTCAATAAGTTCTGTATTTCAAAGGAATAAGACATTGGCTGAAATCATTTTTCAAGAGTCTTAGTCTAATTATAAATTTGTCTGGAAACACCAGGATAATTCTTAAGACACGAGAATGCTGAGAAGTAAACTATTTAAGAAAAACAGTATCTTTGCTTTATTAGCTGTGTTTTCACTGTTAATTCTAGCATCAGGCACATAGCAAGTTAGCTATTGCTACTCCCAAATCATTAGTTCCCTCTCTTAAAACTCAGCCTGCGCATGGGAGATTCTTTCAGAGCTCACCTGGTAGTTTGTACTGAAGATGACGGCTGGGGGAAGAGGGTGGAACAGGAATGGCTGCAGAAGTCACCAGCACATTTCCGCTACTGCTCCTCATGAAACCATCCACATCAATCTTCTAGTCTACATCACAGACTCTCTTAAGCTAACTCTGAGAACCTAAAGATGCTCTGACACTCACTCAGAATTTAGATGAAATGATGACAGGAGAATAGACTGATTCCATGATTCTTCACTTAAATTTACTCTCCTGTTACATCAGAGAACAAAATGATTTCACAACTAGAAATAATGTTTTGTAATCTTCTAATCTAATATCCTCAGTCCAGTGCAGTAATGGCGGAAGCCCAATCTTCCCATGAGATGGTAAATCAACTTTAACACATGGACTCCATGGGAGAACTTTAAAAAGGGAGAAATAACCCTTGCTTTGCAGGATTTTGAAATCTTAAGGTGCCGATACTGACCAAGCTCAGTTGAGTAGAAATCTCTCTCCTAACCAGGATTTCTGAACCAGTTACCCATAGGAGGCTTCCAGGTCTTGGCACAACCGACTGTGCCATGTGCTGACAGACACAAAACTCCCTGCCTGCTATCTCCTCCCTGCTTTAAAGAAATACTAAGCATTCTTTCCAAAACATTAAAATAAATTTCAAATCTCCACATATAATAAACAGATAAGACATATTCAAACCTACCATGGATTCTACACTATACCACAATGAAAACCACTTTTTCACAGGAACTCTGCTTCCAACAGTGGAGCCCATTTCAATGTTTAAACAGGAGGTAATGGGAGTTTACTGAGGAACCAGACCTGTGGGAGCCTGCACACACCAAACATAGTAAAGCGGTAGCCATATCCTACAATAATGTAGAAGTAAGTTCCCAATGCTTTCCTAAGTGAAAGTAGGCTAGAATTTCAATGAAAGTCTACACAAGTATGTTCTGATGCCTATGTCATTTATTTTTAGCTACAACAAAGGATAAGCGAGTGAGACAAAAAGCGTGCATGAGCCACGGCTGACGAGTCATCTTCACTAACATGCAGGAGTGTAGAAAACCACAGTCAAGGCACACAGGGCGGGAAGGCGAAGCACACACAGCTGCGGTATTGGAAACACACACTGTGTTCTTCCAAAACAAAATCCAATGTACCTCAGGCAATTTTTATTTTAAAAAAGAAAGCAAAAAAATAACACTGAATATACTTTCAAAACTTACTAGGCAAAAATGTAACCAACTAAATATGGCTGCACAATCCTCTCTGAGCTGAATGAGAGGCAGGGCTGTGATGTTATTGCAAACTCTTCACTTTCCACTTCAGATAAGATTTATCCTGTCTATGAGATTATAAAAATGGATACCTATGTACTACAGGAGTTATGTGAGCAGGACTGGCTACCTACAGTTCAATAATCTCATCACTTACTCATCAAATTCTGACTAAATGTTTACCACATGCCAACTGTATGTTAGGGAGCAACACAGAAAATACCTTCACAAAGACAGCTGACCAAGTAGACGAAGGAAATAAAAACAAACACCCAAAGAAACCACTGTTTTCAACAGCCCACAGCCTTTCCTTCTCCTCCCTGGAGCATCCTAATCCATCACTAAAGCAAATGGCAGAGTTCTGGAGCTCCAGAGTGTCACTGTTTTGCTCCCATCCTAGAGAGCACTCCGTAGACAGCTCAAAGGACCAGTTCTCTCACACTTCAGGAAGTAAACAAAGATGACGACCTCTAGATTAACTGTTGACCCTAAGACACTGGCTAACGATATCAAAATGAGTAAGCTGGCCTCTCTGTCTTTATTCCTGGGGAGGAAAAAACTACAGAGTGAACAGGATGCAAATCAGTACTGAAAGCACCAAGACTTCTATCACCCCCACCCAATCAACAGCCCTATGTACAGACAGCACAGCACACCCAGAGCAGCAGTGGCCAGTGGCAAGACCTTTGGAGGACCTAGGAGGCGCTCTCCTTTTCAGATAGCTGTCTGTCTGTATGAAGCGGGCTTCTTAATGCATTACCTCTCAACAGACTGACTGCAGACTAGAAGAGGCACAGAAATCCAGCTGTGTTCCATTATGCCAGTAACACAATACATAAACACACACTAGATTGTATTTTATAAAGTAGTTATATTTCATAAAAAATCTGAGAACAAGAGATAGGCATATATTTTTATTTTAAAAATAAGTGAAAACCTTAAATTTTTTTTCAGTTTAAGTTACTAGCATTACCAACAGGAGTACAGCATCCCTGGAACTGCCCTGATTTTGAAGTGTATAAAGAGGTCCCTTTCTGGAATTAAAAAGCTTGAAGACTGCTATGGTTTATGTAAAAGAAACTATGAAAATATAGACTACCACCACCCAGTGGCAGAAGCAAGTAGTGCTTCTTGTTCTAATCACTGTGCCTGACTTTCAACCACCTGCAGATCTATCCAATGTGTCATGTTTTTAACACTACCTCAAAACGTCTCTAATCCTGAGAAATATCACGCCAAAGCAAAGCTAAGTAAATTAACTGATTAGCCACAAATTTGTTCTTCCAGATGTTGAGGCTTTCCAGCAATAATGATTGTGTCTGGGACATAAATAAAAACCTATGAATAAATAAACCCATTAAAACAATAAGTCCTGTTAACAGATACTCATTTAATTATAAATATAAATAACTTTAAACATAGCATAAAGTTTACTTTAATTCATATTTTTATATTTATTTATTTATTTATTTTTGCCTGAGAAACATCGGATTTTCTTTTAAAGGCTCATTCTAAGTACCCATGATAAGAAAAAACAGAAAGAAAGCCAGCCTTACCCCAGTCCTGTTCATACAAGGCTTGGGAAAGGCACCGGATTCACTTATTGGCATGTGTGGATGCACAAAAATAAGATGTTCAGTGAGATTTGAGACTCGAGACTCAAGGAAACTTTTACCTAAGCATCAACAGCTAACACAGCACTTATAAACAGTGGTTAGGGTTGGTTGCATATGCATAAAACTGACACATTAAAGACACAGGTATTTCGAAGGCTCCCCAGACTTCAAATGTACATTTTCTACTTCTGTCTGGCTTATCAGGCTGCACTATACAAAAGGAAACACATGACAGTAACAAAGCAAAGAATGTTATGACTTAACCCAAGTTTTTACATGCAGCCAATCATTTAAAACACATAAATTCAGCAAAGATGGGGCGTGACAAAAAGGCTTATGAAAGTTAGTGCACTCTGAGAAACTTCCTAGTCCATTCGAAATATTTTACACATTTGCATGATTGTAGGAGGGAGGGAGAAAGAGGGAGGGAGGGAGGGAGGGAGGGAGGGAGGGAGGGAGGGAGGGAGGGAGGGAGAGTTTCTGCATATACATGTAGAAGCCAGAGATCAATCTCAGGTTTTGTTCCTCAGAAGCCGTTCACCTTGCTTCTTGGAAACAGGGTCTCTAACAGGAGCCAGGGGCCCATCAAGCAGGTCGAAGTGGTTGGCAAACAAGCCCCAGAGAGTGGCCTGTCTCCACCTCCCAGCACTGGGATTAACAAGTGCATACCACCAGGTCAGCCTGTCTCCACCTCCCAGCACTGGGATTAACAAGTGCATACCACCTGGTCAGCTGCTTCTCCGGGTGCTCGAGATCTGAACTCCTCACCACTCTGGTGTGGCAAGCACACCACCATCTGAGATCTGAACTCCTCACCACTCTAGTGCGGCAAGCACACCACCATCTGAGATCTGAACTCCTCACCACTCTAGTGCGGCAAGCACACCACCATCTGAGCCATCTTATTTCCTTTCACTTGGGAAGAGAGTTAATGCTAGGATTTATGGTTTTTTTTTTTTTTTTTGCAATAGCTACATTTGAATCACCTAACAGTAACTAACAAAAAAAGACAAGCTTCATTGGTAAAAAATTCATGAGAGAAGAAAAATCATCAAAGATACAAATTAATCCTGTATTATAGTTGAGTGACAGTATTTTCAAGAGCAAAAGTTTAACAAGCTACTAGTTATCAACAGAGGAATAGTAACCAAGGAAATGATGTACATGCACTATGATGCAAACCATTCAAACATGTTAACTATATATACAAGGATTCCCAATATTGTGCTAAATGATGGCATAAAACTTACAAAGTTAAATGTGCAATACTATTATAATATAAAACTATGGATTATATAAAGAGTTAAATAAAGTATACTCAATGATATACTTTTATTTTCAATACTTTTACTCTTCCTATATATAGTTCATTAATAACTAGCCATTCACTCCATCTCTTACCTTATTACACACACACACACACACACACACACACACACACACACACACACACACACACACACCTCTCAGGATTCAGTGTTAAGCTGGTCACATTAACTTTCTACATTGATAAGGATATACTTTCCAAGACAATTCTCAATATTTCCTAGCATCTAAATACGGTGGCATGTCTAAAGCTAAATAATTACATTTCTCCACACTTTCAATCAGGTTACTGGATGCTAACTCATCTTGGCGTCCTCTTAGGTGACATCTAGAAAGGTATGCAATCACAGTTGTTGCACAGTGCTCACAGCACCACAGGTGTATTGATTTTGAATAAAGCAAGAGTGCTGTAGTGTGAGACCTCAGCACTGCACCCAGCCTTCCCAGGAGACATTGAAGTGCTAGACGTAAACTGTAGTGTCCTGGTGGAAGCACATCGTTACACTCATGGCTTAGTAATTTTACACATGTATATGTGCTGTGTGTGCACTCATGTATTTGGGCACACACATGTATGTGGGTGTATGTAAACGTTTGTATTGAATCCTGAAGATGGCATCAAATGTTCCTCAATTCCCATCCACTTTCTTTACTGAGGCAGGGTCTTACACTGAGTCTGGGGTTTGCTAACTGCAGTTAGTCCAGCTAGCCAGCTTACCCCTGGGATCTCATCTCTGTCTCTTGTACACTGGGATATGAGTGCCTAGCTTCTGCTTTGATTCTGGGGGATCTGAACTGCATTTCTCAGGTTTCTGTGGCAAGTGCTTTTATTCACTCAGTGTGTCCCTGGCTCATGCTTTAGTATTTGAAACAGAATTATTCTTTCTAAATCAGAGACCAACCTGGACTCTGCTCTCGAACATGTGGCAGCACTCGTTTGTATAAAAGCATGTAAGAAGCAGTGTGATGAACTGGGCCCAAGAAAAGCAACTGAGACCATTCTTTAGTCAGTGCTGATACCCAGAAAGAAAGAGTCAACAGAGCCAGTTGCCTATCCACAGTCACACATCCACAAGTACTATCACAGTTAAACTCCTTACACTGGAAAATGCATCAGGATAGTTTCTTTTCTTTGGTAACAATTTTAGGTGGACACATCTGATTCTAAAATACCAACAGCCAGCTGCAATGATGTTACTGTTTCCTTTATGTGTCCAGGGACTTCTTACTCAAAAGACAGAAGACAGAGATGTTTAACAGAGCAAATGAAGTCTACAAAGGCTGGATGGTGTTCATTTGTTTCTCATGGAAGCTCTTCTTACTGGACACTGGCTGTTTCCTGTGGCTAGCACTCATCTAGAGCTTTCTTCTGACTGGTATCTATGCTTTACGCTGGGAACTAAGGACCAGTTTTGTTCAGACAGCGCTTCTCAACTAAGGCCATGGGCTGAGGTGCAGGTCGTGGACAGAACTAGTTCTCATGATAGATTTGTGGAATCAGACTACTTACAGATGTCTACCACAGCACTCAATAGTTAGGATTACAAACAAACATGTAAACTATGTTGTCTAGATGCTTTCCAAAATTAATGGACCCATAAATAATTTAAACCTCTATTCTCTTCTTCAGTATTTGTTAATTTGCACTCTTCTGATATTGACATGAACAGAAAGGTTTTCAGCCTACCGATGGTAACATATTTACAAAAGCATAGTTCTGGGAGTGAGGCTGCTGCTCAGTGGCAGGATACACATCTGGCTTGCATGAAATTCTAAGATCAATCTCTAGCACCCCCAAAAGTAGGAACCCCTGAAACTGGATTAGACAGTTGTAAGATGCCCAACATGGGTTCTGGAAACAAAACTCAGGTCTCTGCAGGAGCAGTACACACTCTTCACCATTGAGTCACCTCTCCTACCTACATCTAAAGAGAAAATACATCTGTCAGTCGTGCTTTAGAGAAACAAGGAAGGAAAACTGTACCATTAAGATCTGACTGAAAGTTTTCAGGGGAATTTTGATATTCATTAATTGGCTGCTTATTTATTTACCCATTTACACTTCTTAACTTAATATTCACCACAAAGTGCAACTCATTAAGAAAACTTCAATTCCTGACCATCATTTCTTCTGGACTAGCTCTGTGGTTAATACCAAGATCTAGGGCAGGAAGGCCTGACGGCAGGAGCTGGGATATATACACTATGTGCTGTGCATGGGCTCCTACACACTGGGGCTGCAGAGAGGCCTCTCCCTGTTCACTGAAGGCAAACCTGTCTGCGGTATCTTACAACACTTGTGTTTTAGGAGCTTATACTCTTCAAGGAGCTATTACCCCCGACAGAGAATTTTCTTAGGTTTAATGAGAACAAGTTCATCAACTAAAATCTCCAAATCATGCCATAAAACAACACAAAGAAGACAGAGATGCATTTACAAGTACAGATGGTATTAACCAACTATTTCTCCCATGTGGCTCCATTTCCCTTGTTGGTACCTTACAATGTGTTTTCTAAGACCATTTCTCAAAAGTGTGTCCTAGAAATCAAATCCTCATCAAATTCAAAGACCTTTATAAAACTTCATCCACCACCCTCACTTCATGAAACATCTATTGTACTCTCCTAAAACCTAACTACTCACAGTTCTTGTGACATCCTGGAGTAACTTCTTTCTTCTCATTTATTTCTATCAGTCAAACTCAAGACCTCTCAACATATACTCTGAAGCCACAGTGCTTGAGTTAAAACCCTGACTACACATTTACTTTCTGTGCATAAATGGAGACAAATTAGTCTTAGGTTTTCCTATTTGTAAAGTGAGAACAATAGTCTTGTTTGACAGACTATAAGGATTAAATGTAGGTATAAGTAAAACAGCGGAGCCTTGCTATCAAACATAACTCCTGCCGTAGTAGCGCTAACACGCACCTTGTACTACACGTAACCACTACTGTAGAAATGTAAACAAACACCAGCAGCAATGAAGACTGAAGTGGCTTTGAGCCTCACCACAAAAGCTATTGTAACCTGTACAGTCCCTCCACAGATTTAACCACAGGCTGCGACCTGAGGCGAATGACCCTTAAAAGATGCTCCAACTTCTTACCTCCACATGCTTACTCCACAAGTCAATTCCACTGGGAAATCTCTTAAACAAACATTCTAATAACCAAGCCCCAATTTCCTAATTGAGAACCCCTTACTGTTCCGCATTCTCTTTAGACTGAAATGTTTGACCATCTGAGATCCTAACTTCTCTTCTGCTCCTCTCCCCTTCCCTCCTCCCCCGAGCCACCACCCTAGGCAGCCAAAGTGTTCTCTTCCTCAGACCTGAACTTCCTACTCTGCTCTAACTTCACTTCCTTCCCGCATACAACGTGAGCTCCCATCAAACTGTGTTCACCTGTACTGCTTCCTCTTGTCCTATACAGAGGTTCAAATGCAGCTACTCACCTTGAAGATCCCAACAGCCAGCTCCTTCAAATTTCGACTTTGTTTCCCACTTCAGCAGACATGGTTTCCAGCCGATGCCCACGCACTCCTCTGCCTACTCACAATCGTGGAGTGACTGACACGTATGCGGCCCGCCTCTCTGTAGTTCCACTCGGCTCACTAACTGAGGCCTGTCTTGACCTGCTCACTCTCTTCTCCTTTCTTAGCACGACTCAGTACTACATGTGATGAATTCTACTCTGGCCTGTATTCTATTCAGCTAATATGTTTAATACTGAACTGCTTGTTGGAACCAGTGGAAGCAGATACATACTGTATGCTTTCTGTTTTTACCTTGTACCACCTATAAAGAAGCAGTTATTTTAAATAAGCCCCATGCTGTGATGACTGGTAAGTTCCTTAAGCCTGAATTTTAATACTCTAAGGTAACAAGTCAACAAACACTTTCTGTAATGGATAGACACTAATATTTCATTAGGCCTTCTCTAACAAGCACTTTACTGTCTTATAAGGAGTCACTACACTTAAGCATCTATGTCAACAATTAACTCATCTGTTAAAATACTTTGCGACTTTGTGAGATGATATAAAATATAAGCCCTGTGTTCTTACCAGCTCTTTCAGACTTTTCTTTCTGTTCCTGCAATTCCTCTCCTTGGGTAGTCATTTGTTTGATACGACTACGAAGCTGAGCAATTTCTTCTTCTTTCAGTTCCAGGGTCTCATGCATCTGCCGCTTTGTCTCTGTTATTACCATTCCCTGAACAGAAGTGCAGATTCTAAAGCATTTGTATAACACAACATAACCTAACATTTGCATCACCACCACACAGCAGAGCTCAAATGATGTGAGAGGCAGAACAAGCATTTCTTACTAAGGACAGTGGAAGAATCTTCCCAGCAGCTCACAAACTCAAGTCTGTGTTTTCACTCTGTGCCTTAGCAGACCAGGTGTTTCAATATGGAAATATTTAACAGTAAGCTTAGTCCCTTAAGCACCACATTTCAGTTCAAGATTTATTTTACAATCTTGCTACAGATGTGGTAATTCCCATCTTAATAAATAGTAATAAACAAAAATGTGACTTGGGGACAGAATAAACCACAGTTAACATCTGTGGTTTCACACACAAATAACCGCAGACACTATGTTTTTGCGGAATATTACTTTAACTAGGCAAAGATGTGTAACATTTGTTTATGCTGCATTTGTTTAATGATGTAAGGATGTGTTGCATCTGTTTCACCTTGCCTGCCTAAGGCACCTGACGGTCTAATAAAGAGTTGAACAGCCAATAGCTAGGCAAGAGAGGGACAGGCCAGTCTGGCAGGCAGAAAATAAATAGGAGAGAAGACGAGAACAAGGAAGAAAGAGAGGGACACGCCTGAGGTCAGAAACCAGGCAGCCGCCAGGCAGACACTGGAGGAAGCAGGAAAGTAAGACATACAGAAAGAAAGGTAAAAAGCCCTGAGGCAAAAGGTAGATAAAGAGAAACAGGTTCATTTAAGTTAAAAAAGCTAGCCAGAAATAAACCTAAGCTAGGCCGAGCATTCATAACTGATACAAAGTCTCTGTGTCATTATATGGAAGCTGGTTGGTGGCCTAAAAGAAAAAGCCTGGTACACTATTAGGGTTGCTGCTGCCACAGCTGGGTAGAGCAAGGCTAGAGCCCCGCTGTGCCCAGCTATGCCTAGTTCTCTTTTCTCCCGTGACTCCCTCCCATCACTACCCCTGACTACTGCAAGGAAGGCCCCACCTTCCTTCCACATTGCTCGAGATTTGTCTTCCCTCTGTGGAGAATCTCTACAGAAATAAAGATCAATGTGTGGGAAGAATCAAATCATCATGTATAAAAGCAGTCATCTGGGACAAACAAAAAATCTGGGTAGTTCAGCTAGTCTCCTGAAAAGGTACTCAGACCTTACCTGCAGGGCCTACTGACCCTACTGTGGAGTATGACTCTTCCAGATGGCCAATGTTAACGTTAATAACCGAGGAAGTAAAGCATAGTCAAGAAAACTGAAAATGAAGTAGTGGGCCTTCATTGTCTCCAAAACTCACATCACAAAGAAAAGAAAACAACAGAGAGAAAGGACAACTAAACCTATAGATTAAAAGAAATCTTAAGAATCTTATCAATTACAATAAAAGTTTACTTGATTTGTAAAAAGAAAAATGTATGAGATAATAAGAAAATAACTAGATAGCAGATGGTATCATGAACTACTGTTAAATTGATAGATATGATCATTAAGTGGTTGTACTTTTGTTTCAAAGCTAGGTTAAAATACTCTAGTTATGAACCAGCATATTAAACAAAATGATGGACGGAGTGAAATGAACAGGGAGATGTTTTACAAAAGAGCCGGAGAAGCTGGGATGAAGCAGGGCAGAGCTGTTCATTCGCCTGTGGGTCTCCCAGCTGTCTGTGCAAGGTGCCAGCTGCTGCTCTAACTACAAGGTACCTACCGTGAGCTCAGCCCTTCCTCACTCCTCCAGCAACCTACGCACCCTGGAGCCCACATGTACAAAGTTTTATGCTAATATACATATTATCACGTCTTTACTTTTCAGGCAACTCATCCAAATGATCAATCTACTTCTGTAATGTGAATGAAAATATTGAAACCATTTGTATTCAGCATATCTTAACTTTAAATAATTTTTCTCTGAAAAATAGGTATGTATTGCAAACAGATTTCCTTTGTAACCATTACTGTTGTCTCTAAGACAGAATGCTAATTGGTATTAAGAAATCAGAGAATCAGCCTTAATGCTAAAACTACATAAATCTAGAAATTAAAAATAGTTTTCATGGAAGCCGCTACAAAAATTTTGAAAAGCAGGTGTATATATAAATGCTTCTAACAACTGCTCTCTAAGCGAATTTGGGGGCCCCTGACAAGCCTCAGTATCATAAATTTGGGAGTTTTACCTTATCTTGTTCAAGCTGTTCAATTAAGTTCTTTGCATCACGCAATTGAGTGATAAGTTTAGTCTTCTCAGCCATATGAAGCTCCTAAAAAAGTTTTAGAAATTCATTTCCACCTCTAATAAAGTTTTGCCTCATTTGAGAACTCTATGCAGCTTATCTAGTCTAGATAAACCTTACAGTGTAATGGGAGAAGTACACAGGAAATCTCCAATGTATGGTAAGTGCTTTAAGACCCAGGGCACTTGGGTGCTCAGACAAGGACACCCTCTCCACCCTGTCTATGGGTGGGAGGGTGAAGGCGGCTCCCCAGAGGAGGCACAGGCCACGCTGGAGCCTGTGGATCTGGTTTTATGCACTGAAACAAGACAGAACTCAGTGGTCTCTCACCTTGACCTTTTCTAGCTCCTGCAGCCTTTCATCCAATTGCTCCTGCAGTGCCTCCTTTTCACTGATCAGTAGTGTGCACTGCTCCTTATGGGACCGAATTGTTTCCTTACAACGCTGAAGCAGATTTTCCTGACGTTTCACTCTTTGCTGAAGCATTTCCAGTGTTTTAGCGGAAGCTCCACCTCCTACAAATGGTAAAGCAGCATGAACAGGGGCAGTTGGTAAATACACAAGTGAGCAGGCCAGTGAGATGCTCAATGGGTGAAGGTGCTTGCTACCAAGCTTGAGTTCAATCCCCCGGAAGACCCACATGGTGGAGAGAACCCTCTGACTGCCACATGCACGTCATGGCACATGAAAACTTAGACACTAAATAAATAAAAGAATGAAATAAAAACAAAAATTTAGGGAATACAAGAGAACTCTGGCAACAGTTCAGCTTTTTAGAGGAGAGGTGGGCAGGGATTCTGGGAGCTGTGTTTAGCCTTCTGCAAGCTAAACACACTCTACCACTGAGCTACAGGCCCAGTCCCTGCAATGTTCTCTTCTACCCAAACCTAACTACATTCTGAGACAAATCAAGAAGGGACAGACACCCCAGTAAGCCAAGTAGACCTCTTCAGACTCAACTCTCAGGTTACTGTGTGCTATTTACATGGAGATGCCACGTATAAACTCCATCAGTGGTCCAACCTCACTCTGGAGTGGCACAGATGCTGGCATTCACTGGAGCTCGCCTACTTACGAGGCTCATTCCTAAGCTCCCACTAGTTCCCATCCCGAAAGCACTCCTAAGTCTTCTTTCCAGCCACACTCTAGTCTCTTCCTGGAAGGAGTTCTGGTTACTACAGGCTTTACCTCCTACATTTAGGAGTGTGTCTTCACACCCAGAGGAGCTACAGTCTCTTTATAGTTCACAGCTCAGGGGACTGGCTGCTTGGCAACTTACTTTCTCTGAGTGGACCAAAGTCTGCTGTGAGTCTCTTTGTAAGAGAAAAAAGCCCTAAGGCAGGTGTGGAGATGCAAATGTGTACGCCAGGACTCTGGTGGCTACAGCAGAAAAAAAAAATCACAACCTGATTGATCTGGGTTCCATGAGACCCTGTCTCAAGAAACTAAAATAGTGTAACATAATTTATGTACTTCAATTATTTAAAAATGTGGTCTTCTTAAAGTTTATGCAATTTTCAAGTCTTAAATCAATTTTTTTCCTAAAAAAAAAAAAAAAGGTAAATTTTTTTAAAAACTAACTTAAATTTTTGAAGAAACATTAGGGTCAATGACACCTTACTTCTGCTCAATCTATTCCATCAGCTCAAATCCTGACCTTTCAACATTCTCCTCTGATTGTTAAGTTATGCTCTGACCAAGACAAAGCTTACCCACTGGCTCCCCAACATCCTCTATCTTCTCTTTGTCAGCATCCACTTCTGCCTGGAGCTCCACTGAGGTGGGTGGCTGAGGTAGGCCAACACTCATTGGGCCATTTTGTAAACGTTGCTTTAGGAGAGAAACCTAAAAAAAAAAAAAAAAAAAAAAAAAAAATCAGTAGCAGAAAAAAAGTATGGCAGAAATATTTTATTTAAAAATTTAAGAACTAGAGTGAACCTGGGCAGTGATGACCCACACCTTTAATCCCAGTGCTTGGGGCAGAGGCAGGCTGATCCCTGAGTTCAAAGTCAGCCTAGTCTACAGAGGGAGTTCCAAGACAGCTAGGGCTACATGAAGAAACCATCTCAAAAACAAACAAACAAACAAAAAAAAAACAAAAAGAAGAAGAAAGAGAAAGAGAGAGAGAGAGAGAGGAGCGAGAGGGAGGAGTGGGGAGCAGTACGTTCACTACAGCAGCAAGCACAGTGCAGCTGTTCGTCACATGCACCGTTGGCAGGGACACCACACCTAAACAGTTTAGTACAGTGCGGAGACGGAAGAAGGGTAGGTTAAACAAGCTTTCCCTGCACATTTGGAACTCTTCGGCTCCCCGACTACAGTCCCTGCTTTTCCAGCACTGGCTTCCACGCTTTGGCTCGCTCTCTTACCTGAGTCTGGAGAACGCTGATATACTGGTCTTTCTCCTCCAGACAAGCATCAAACTCTTCCTGGAGATGTCTCTTTGCTTGCTGGTCCATCTGCAGCTCCTAAAACACAGAAGGTATTACAGGTAGCTTTCAATATAAAACAAAAGATGCAAACTTCAAGTTTACAACATCATCGTTACAGATTTGCCTCGCTCTTAAGATAACATATACAGAATAAGTAGAGAATCCTCAGAATGGAAGACATTAGTAAATAATTTTGTTCCTTAAACAATATGAAGGTCTCCAGAGAAAAAGTATTTTTGTAAAGCCCTGCAATGATTGAGAGTGATGGACAAGGGAAAAAGTAGACTTGAGATTCAATGTGGGACTAAACTGGAGCACTGCAAACAGAACGCCAGCAGTGTCCTCCCCATCCGCCTGAATCACAGCACTCCCATCTGCAGAGCCAAGAGGATGAACTAACTGGCCGACCACCAAGGAAGAAAACTTCCAGCTCCTGAAATTACTGCAAATGCTACTTCTTAAGGTTGTTAACCAGAAATCAATGTTTATCTCTGCTGTAGTCGGCACAAGAACGGCCTCCTGGATCTAGGAACCTGCTCACCACAATGCCCTCCCAGCTCCAGGCTTCTCTGTCTTTTACTGAGTCTATCTATCCCGTCAGTACATTCTACCCTCTCCATTTTCCCTCAATCACACTTTCTTAGAGATTAACATCTGGAATATATTAGATATGACACCAATCCCCCTTTTGTTCTGGGGTTGCTACCTCACTAACTCCCTAAATTTAAAATATTCAAAGTTCTCTTTTAGGTGTTTTGTTGACACTTGCATATGACCCAGTTCTTTAACTAACTGCTCTCTAGTGTCTGGGTTCTCTCTTCTACAACTATGAACACGGCCCAGATCGCCAAGGCTTGATTTTTAATTCCATCAGCAGGGTTCTGGAGACTTATGTCAGCCCGCTTTGATTTAGCCCTCCCTCACAGATGTGCTCTGGGCACTCTCTTTGGACACTATCCCAGGCCTTATTATCCCCGTCCCTGCAGTGCCTCACGCACTATCGTGTTCTGAGGTGCCCTGTAGTCTCCCTTGCACTTAAGATGTGAACAGGCAGCAATAAGGAACGGCACATGTGCTTACCCATCTATTAATAAAGCAGAGGTCCACGCCCCATTTTCTTGAGGATAGCTCCCTCAGTGAGGGACTCCTTAGCAGACTGATATGCGGCAGGACAAAAAAAAAAAAAAAAGTATTCTGTGTCTCTAGATAAATACCGTTATAAACCCCTCTAAACTTGTGCCCACCTCTAACAGACATTCTCTGGATTTTAAACAGGTCTGCGCTCCATTGCTACATCTATCTAATCATTACATGCATAAAACCTGGACACTGAATTTCTTGCCCCAAACAGAATCAATTAATGACCTTCATTTATTCTCAAAATGCAAGAAAACGAACAAATAATACATTAAGCAAAAAGCCATTAATGTCTCTCCAAGAAAAGCAAAGGTGCTTGTAACTTGTAACTTGAAAAATCGTCAGGGGACTCCTCCCCCACCCTGCTCACTACACTCCCAGTCCGCCCTTCCAGCACCAGCCATCTTCTAGGTCAAAGTGGCAACGTGGACTCGGAGAGACTAGGGCGAGCTCCACCCCTTCACCATCACTTCAAAGGGAGAAGTCATTCTTCTCGGGTATTAGTTCAAGACACGTCTCACAAAGGAAGAATGACTACCGTTATCTGTATGGTAAGGGTCAATGCTCATTCTTGGTAAAGTAACAAAAATAAACTAGTTCAAAGTCATGTTTAGAATGTTTTAAAGAATAAAGCAATAAGAACTGGATTATACAAAATGTAAAGAGACTAGAAATTAAACACGAATTCAATACAAATGAAACAATAATGTGATACAAGAAATTCATATATGAGCAATACAGACAATGTATCATTTAAAGGTAACAAATTCTCTAAGGAACAACAGGCTGTTCTTGGTGACATCAATCACTCAAAGGAGAGATTCTTCTCTTCTTCTGCCTCCTCTCACAGACACAAAGTTCTCTCCCTCCCTCTCTCTCCTTCTCTCCCTCCGTGTCTTCCTCTACATTCACAATCCTGTTCTACCACTAAACTATATTCCCAGTCTTATACTAGCAATTGCCATTTGTAAATTTACCAATCTGCTACTTTTTAAACATATTTGTACTTTTAACACACTATATACCTTAGACTGATAAATTCCATAAATAAAATTCTATTCAGAATACATAAAATTCTAAACTACTATTATTTGTCCTGAAATCACCTGCTTCATAACTCTTAATAACAAAGGTAGCAAACTGATACCTATGAACATTCACAACAAAAACATGTTAACAAGACATTCCCAGCAATACTAAAGTAGGTGTGGAGAAAGCTCTGGTAAATGTCTGCTATTGCTGGGCTTCAGGCAGGACAAGATAGAGGAGCAGGGGACCAGAATGAGGCATCTGAAAAGCCCCCTCAGTACAGGCTCACTGAAAAGGTAAAATGCTGCCCAGAGGGACATTAAGGAACTCAGTCTAACCCTATGAAGAATTACCACTCCAAATTACAAGCTCTTTTCTTTCAACAAAACCATGTTGACTAGGAAAGGCAAAAAGAAGCCTAGGATGTTTAGCAGTGGCAACAATTAGTCTTGGGAGTGGACACTGACTACTCACACTGCAGACTTACACACTTTTTCATTAATTTCAACAACAACAACATCTTCCATAGAAAACCAGACGAATAAAACTAGAGACAGTGTGTGAGCTCAGAGGCTGGCCACCAGCCTAGCATGCAGAGCATTGCTACTGAACTAAGAGGTTAAATCACTGTTCTCAAGTACTAGTCACCAAACTTACCTCTCTCAATTCTGAGATCCTCCGAAGTGATTTATCTTGACTCTGACTCAATATACCCTTTAATTAAAAAAAAAAAGGTGGTTAACATCTATATGGCATAGTCATGCAAAAAAAACAAGGCTATGTCAATGTGGGAAATCTGCTAACAGTTAAAATATGATAGCACAGGATTACTCTGAATTCTGGTTATGTGAGTAGTTACATTTGCTAATAAAATGCACAGACATGGAAATCAAACTACAAACTTAACTATATGCTAACTTTAACAATAGGAAATCTGTAAAGTAAACTCAAACTTCAAAAGCAAATGATTTCATTATAACTTAGAGTTCACAGAGCATGTTAATTATCATTATCATGTTGTAAAGGTTTATGTAAAATAACTTTTTTTTGGTTTGTTTTTTTGTTTTTCAACACAGGGTTTCTCTATGCAGCATTGCGCCTTTCCTGGAACTCGCTTTGTAGACCAGGCTGGCCTCAAACTCACAGATATCTGCCTACCTCTGCCTCCCGAGTGCTGGGATTAAAGGCATGCGCCACCACCGCCCGGCCTGTAAAATAAAACTTTTCTTTTAAAAATCTAATTTTTGCCAGGCAGTGATGGTGCACACCTTTAATCCCAGCACTCAGGAGGCAGAGGCAGATGGATCTCTCTGAGTTTGAGGCCAGCCTGGTATACAAAGCAAGTCCCAGGATAGCCAGAGCTACACACAGAGAAACCCTGTCTCAAAACAAAACAAAACAAATCTAATTTTCACGAACAACATTACAGATGGTCAAATTAGTAACTGTCCATTAAAAAGAAATCAAGTGGGAGCTACAGCTCAGTGGTTAAGAGCACTGGACATTCTTCCAAAGGTTCCAGGTTCAATTCTCAGCACCCACTTTGCAGCTCACAACCATGTGTAACCTCAGGGCATCTGACACCTGCTACCGGCCCTCGCTGGTACCAGGCACACACATGGTCACAGACAGGCATGCAGGCAAAGCACCATACTCATAAAAAAAAAAAAAAAAATCTTTTTAAAATGTTACCATCTGCCGGGCGGTGGTGGCGCACGCCTTTAATCCCAGCACTCGGGAGGCAGAGCCAGGCAGATCTCTGTGAGTTCGAGGCCAGCCTGGGCTACCAAGTGAGTTCCAGGAAAGGCGCAAAGCTACACAGAGAAACCCTGTCTTGAAAAAAAAAAAAGTTACCATCGAGTTAAAAGAGTAATATACTAGAAGAGGTCTGCCTCACACTTTGGCAGGGGCAGGGTGATGTCACCAGTACAGAAATGAACAGTGAGTTGCAACCCTGGAAATAGTAACTGTGTGCTCTTGTCCATCCCCAGTGCACAGAGGTGCAGAACAAGGTGAGTGATAGCACATGCCTGGAACCAGAGCACGGAGGAAGCTGAGTCAGGAGGATGGCTACACAGAGACCCTGTCTCAGGAAAACAAAAGAAATGGGGTAATTGGTAGTTCCTCAGATTTGTGTGGCTAATGGCAACTAAAGAGAGAGAGAGAGAATATAGGCAGGTGAAATGTCTGTTTATTGATATCGAGGCACTGGGGCAAAAGTTGTTGTCGACTACTGTTAAGCTTAATGATAAACCTTTACTATAAGCACCCTTAGTATTTACTCTTTTAAACAAGCTAAAAATGCTGGGAGGTGGAGCAATGGGACTCCCTAATTGGCAGTTTTAGACCATGCTCTGGTACCCAAGTCAGTGACAGGCTATCAGCCACACAGTTGGCCAGCCAGCTGTCGGCCAGCACCAGCTCCTCTGAACCCTCCCAGACACTCAGGAGCCTGGGGCCAAAGCATAGTGTAGGTGCTGAAGGTCCATGTCCTAGCCACGATGGTTTCAGTTTGTGCTGAGCTTTGGTGAAAGCCCTACGAGCCTTGGTGAACTGTAAATGACCTGCAGCCATTTACATAAAGGAAAATGATTCCCCTAATAGGCCAGGAGAAAGTACACGATTGTCGCATACACAGTCCTCCGTTCTCCTGAGAGGTATAAATGTGGCCCCTTGTTTGCCAGGACTAGTACAAATACAATTCTGCAGGAAGGTCTGCTGTGACTGGGGCAGACACTCTGACCACACGTTCTGCTTCCTACAGGCAGACTGGGTGGCTCCTCCTGTGCTGCCCAGGCTCAGTATCAGGATCCTGGCTGCTGCGATTGCCGTGCCTACTTGAGGTCTTTAGCATGGGAAACATCTTTGGGGTCTCCATCACTCATTCTTTTATCAAACCTCTAGTAATGGTTAAACAGGTTAAGTCTGGAACTATACAGAATATTTAAAAGGAGAATAAATATTTCTATGAGAACTTTTCTAACTTTAAAATCAAATATGAGTCAACAATGGTCAATAAATCACTCACTTGTAACTTCTTCTTCTCTCTCTGAAGAGTCTGAAATGCTGTGACGAGCTAAAACAAACCAAAGTAACATCAGTTGTTTCTCAATAAATTAGTTGTTCTCAACAATTCATTATTCTAAAAGCTGCTAACGTTTTTTCTCTTTATATAAGTCAAAAACCAATCACAGCAGTCCTGTATAAACAACTGAGCCTAATTCAACCACAACTAAACTAAGTGACGGAAGTCACAGTTTTGCTGTAAGCCCGTCAATCTCCAGGCACGTCCTTAGATTTCAACACCTAATTTGGAGGTGAGAACTGCAGCCAATCCACCCGCAGGTGGAAGGCTACCCAACTCTAGTCACAGACTGACTACATCTGCGACACACAGCACTGAGCAAGTGTCTGCTGGGAACCAATTCTGGGGCCTAACCAAACCTGACTCACTGAGAACTGAGGGACACAACGGAGAGACAGGAAGCTGTTTTAAAAGTTCTGCAGGTGACTTTTTTGTTTTGGACTACAACATTAAACAAAGTAATAAAAATGTCTGAGGAAAGAAATGCATAACTAACAGACAGAAATGAGAAATCCAAGCCCTAACCCTAGACAGGATCAACATTCCAATGCATCTTGATGAAGCAATGGACGAACATCTTTCTCACCCTGTAGGTTTTACACAGCTGACAGCAGAGCCAGGGGCTCTGTCGAGCTCCAGGCACCTGTAGGGAAGCATGGTCTAGTTAAAGTCTAGGAAAAGATGTGTGCCTCTAAATGCCACTGCTAATGTCTGAGTCAAAAGGCAGTCAGTGATGTAAGGGAGAATGAGTCTAGGAACAGACCTAAGAATTTGGAAATACACTCTGCTTAGGAGCAGGACTTCCTTATTAACTCTAGGCTGGAAAGGCTACTGGTACTCAAAAAAGCGGTGGGCTGGGAGGAAGACCAGCCAAGAGTTAGAGGTCACTTCATCCTGAGGACCTGTGGCAGCAAGGAAAAGCAGAGGCAAAGGCTATGAAGTCTCTCTGCGCCTGAGAAGCTGCTTGCCTCTGAGATAGCCTAGAATGGGAGAGCAGCCACAGCGACTGAGAACCAGACAGAATCCATCAACTGCTACCCATGGGGCCTTAAGCCATACATGGATTCCTAATCCCTTTTCTACAAAAATGAGCAAACTCACATTCGCTTCATAAGGATGGTACAAAATTAAATGCCATTATAAATGTAAATGGTATCTGGCATACTTAAATGCTAACTATACTATTGTACTAGCTTCAGACATAAAACTATGGATAAATCTATAAAAGTAGCATAAAGATAAACAAAAATATTTAAGATTATTTGTAGCATGAATCTTAAATGGTCTTATTAATAAGAACAAACCCAAGGCCAGTTATTTGGGTAAATGCTGGAAGATCAGAGAAGCGGAACAAGCCACAGCTACCTCACCTCGCCAGTTCCTCAGCTGATCCTGTTTCCTCAGACTGGAAGCCTCTGAGTCCTCATCCGAAGGGGTCTCAGCTGAACTGCTGCTCAAAAGCCTAAAAGCTTAACCAGCCTAGTTCCTGGTTTTCACGCCTTATATACCGGTCTGCTTTCTGCCATCGCTTCCTGGGATTAAAGGCTCACTTCTTGGGATTAAAGGCGTGTGTCACCATGCCTGGCTGTCCCAGTGTGGCTTTGAACTCACAGAGATCCAGATGGATCTCTGCCTCCAGAATGCTAGGATTAAAGGCGTGTGTGTCACCATTTTCTGGCCTCTATGCCTCTCTAGCAGCTGTTCTGTTCTCTGACCCCAGATAAGTTTATTAGGGTACACAATATTTTGGGGAACACAATACCACCACAACTATTACTAATATTAGTAGAAATATAAAATAATAGTTTAAAATTTTTGAAGGAAAAATTACCTAGTTCCACAGCTATGAAAGAGATCCTGGCTTCAATGTCCCATTTACATTTCCAGGGTCCATGAGAGTCCTTTCTATTTTGCCAGCATTTTAGTTTTAATAAAAAGGGAATTTCTGTATTTCATCAAGGTTTTCACTTCACTTTGGTTTTGGCAGTATGGGTAGTGAATCAGCTACATAAACAGTGAAACTTGGACTAACTTTACACTCTAACCCTCAAGTTTCCTAGTCATTAACATGAATGTGACATTGATTCACTAGCACACTGAGTATGATAAACAAGAGCCACAGACAACAAAGGCTTTCCTGAAGTGGAATTTCTTAACTGCACTTGATAGAAAGGGACTTAAGGGGGCAAATGTACATTTCAGCTCCTGAGGTAAGAAAAAAACAAAACAAACAAACAAAAAAGAAAAAAAGGAAAGCACTATTTACTTCCTCCCTTACCCCAAACAGAGTGAGTCACCAAGGATTTAGCAGTTCAAAGACTCATTTAGAGGGCTAGAGAGATGGCTCAGAGGTTAAGAGCACTGAGTGCTCTTTGAGATTACCCTGGTTCAATTCCCTGCATCCACATGGCTGCTCCTAACTTGCCATATCATAACTCTAGTTCCAGGGGCTCTGAGAGCCTCCTCTGGCCTCCAAGTGCGCCAAACATACAAGTGGTACACAGACATACATACAAGCAAAACACCTATATATGTAAAAATTATTTTTTTAAGGATTCATGTTAACAAAATTTTAAATGTCGAAAAAATAGACAGCCTGACAAGATGGCTCAGGGAGTGAGAGCATTTGTGGCCAAGGGCACTGACTGCCTGAGTTCAACCCCTGGGATCTATATGGTAGAATGAGAGAACCAACTCCCACAAGATGGTCTCTAACCCCTCCTCCCACATGCTATGGCATGCATTCATGCATGCACATACAAATACACAATACACAATACAAATTTTAAATTATATATTGGTACAATGAGAATGAGCCAAATCTTAGAGGTCATCAGACTACCTAACCAGTGGTTCTCAACCTTTCTAATACTGTGACCCTTTAAATAGTTCCTCATGCTGTGGTGACCCCCAACAATAAAATTATTTCGTTGCTACTTTATAACTGTAAATTTGCTATTGTTACGAATTGTAACGTAAGTATCTGATACGCAATCCCTGTGAAAGGGTCGTCAGACCCACAGGTTGAGAACCACTGAGCTGAACCACGGCAGTCAGAAGAGGTCACTGTGAAGTTACTCTAGTTAGATGAGCAACATGGGGGATAGAGAGAGAAAGAGAATGACCTCTGCCCTAGGTGTCCACAGACACTGCAGGAATGTGAAAACCAGGCTACACACACTGATCTATCTCCCCAATGTCAGTCTGCTACAAGGCCCCTGTACCACAGAAGGCCTAACTTGGTCCTGCCACAAACTACCCTCCCCGAGTAACCAGGACCAGGGTCAGCCAGCCTCAGGCTAAGAGCAATGCAGTAATAAGAACGAGAGAATAGCCCAAGGGGAATGTATGAGCAGTGTGGGCCAGAGCCTGCTCCTACCTCTGAGTATTTCCCTCGGTAACTACTTAAGCTTCGCTCCATTCTTCGCAACCTCTGAAGCAACTGCTCTCTGCTGAGGCTGTCGGAACTCCCCGGTGCGTCTTCAGCCTCGCTCTCCATGTCGGAGGGTGGATCAAAGGCAGCAGCGGGGCAGTCCAGGTCAAGCTGGTTCAGGGACTCTCTGGAAGATGTCCGCACCAGAGACTCTTTAGAAGACCAGAATTCCTTTATGGGACTTCGGAACAGAGACTCCACTGAGGGCACTCGGAGCTGGAGCTTCTGCGCCAGAGTCTGCGAGTCGCCTGACTGTAACCAAAGCCCAGTGGAGCAAGAGTTAAAATGCACACTTTAGACATCTACTACCTGTCACCAGCAGTAGTCTAGTAAAAGCTCTAACAAATTCAATTTGCATCCCAGATAAGTAACACAAAACACTGTTTTCTGAAAAATGAAAGACACTGGCCAATTTCCGTGAAAAATCTGGACCTGGAGTCAGAGAACTGGGCTCTGTCACCTAGCAGTACAAGCCCTCCCTAAGTCACTTCCCTCCCATTTCTTCATCTGCACAGAAGGAAGCATGGTCAGCAGGCTGACCCCAGGGGACTGTGAAGTCTCATGTGCCCACCTGCTGTCTGACCCTTTAACAGCACAACAGCCTAAAGTGTGGGCATCCAGGGTGAAGTGTGAGGTGAGGAGCTCAATTCAAGACGGTTTTATCTGGTGAGTCTTCATGGAGTTAACGATTCCACCAAAAAAGGAAAATGGGCTGAGGAAGACAGTAATGCATTAATGTGCCAATTCTGTTTAGCAGGGGAATGGGGTGGACCTGTGGCACACAGCTCTACTGGAGCCTCTTCCTATGGACTCAGGCTGTTTGTAATAGTACAACCTGGAAACCACCCAAATACCTCAGAGAACACACTGCAGAGTGTATACAGAAGTTCACAGTGCACTACTAAAAGATCAAGCTAGAGGGCTAGAGACATGGTGAAGAGCATGTGCTCTCAGTGGTGAGGAACATGTACTACTCTTCCAGAGGACCAGCACCCATGTCAGGTGACTCACAACTACCTGTAGCTCCAGATACCTCTGGCCTCCTCAAACACCTGCAGCCATGTGTATATCCTCCTGACACACGTATACATACACATAATTAAAAAGTAAATAAATAAATAAAAAAGATCAAGCTAGAAAGCAGTGTGCAATTGGGTGGTGGTGGCACATGCCTTTAACTCCAGCACTCAGGAGACAGAGGCTGGTGTATCCTCTGAGTTTGAGGCCAGCCTGGTCTACAGAGTGAGTTCCAGGATGGCCAGGGCTACACAGAGAAACCCTATCTTTAAAAAAAACAAAAAAACAAACAAACAAACAAAAAAAAAAGCAGAATGCATACAATGAGCTCATTTTGACTTATTTTATAGATACTCTTTAATTTCCATGTATATTTTCACAGGTGCCATCAGAACACGTCACAAAGGAAAGGCACATGCAGAGGTAAACAGTGTCTTTGTGTGGTAAGATTTTGGGTGGATTTAGCTTTTGTGTTACATTATTCTGCACTTTCTGGTTTGTTTTCATAATGTGCAAGTTTCACCCTCATGATGGAGGGAGGGCCAGAAGGAAGAGAAGAGCCTTCCTGTACAAATCTTCAAGAACTGCTTTCCCTGGTAAGTCCATTCTCAGTCCTATGACCCATGGGAAAATGCTGGTCAGTTCCTAGCACACAGCATCCTTACAAGAGACCCTAGAAGAGACAGATGAGCACATGTGAAGAACCCTAAAACGAGCTGCTGTTTCAGGATCTCCAGAAGCAAATGAACAGTGTCAAAGTCTGCATTTGCAGAGTCTAATCATTCTAGCTGCCACGTCTACTCTGGCTGGCAGTAACTTTGATTGTCTATTTTTGGACTGAGGAGTGCTTGGCAAGTGTGCATCATTCTGCCTACTCAGCCTTAGTCCCAGAGTAACACTTCTGAACAGAGTGTGACTCATCCCTTCAGTGGTAGAGTCAGGATCACCACCGCTCAAGCCCCAACTCGTCTGTTGTTCTACAGGACCTGGTGCGAGTTACTAAGCTCAATAGTCCTGTTTCCTCTGTACAATGGGGCTGGAAAGCACCTGAGGAGGAGGAGAGGACGTCATCTACTCTGCAGGACTACAGGAAAGACTGAATGAGTTAATATGACATGCTGCAACAACTAGCATGAAGGGACTGGAGAGTAAAAGAGACAGCTTCAAACAAAAGCAAAGGTAGAAATAAAAGAATCATCAGGGCGGTGGATGTAGCTTCCCGGTAGAGCATGTATTCTTCTGGTTGGAAGAACTAAGGGCATTTGCTATGGGGCCTGACTTACTTAGCTTTGCCACAGTGTGTATGTGGCTTTGATGAAGTGACACAACCTCTTTCTGCCTGTCCCTTTTCATGAGGTGTGTGTGTGTGTGTGTGTGTGTGTGTGTGTGTGTGTGTTAAGAACTTAGGCTCCCATAAGGCAGGTACTACTTTCACAAGACATCTGACCTGTCCTTCTTCCTTCCTACCACAGCCAGATCTTGTTGAGTGTAACACCACAACCAGGCTAAAATGTTCAGCTTCTCAAACACAAATTAAAACCCACTTGTTGTAGAATATTATTTTAAGATGTGCTACATTTGTTTGTGCTGTGGAATATTTGTTTAATGATGCAAAGATGTGTTGCATTCTTTTATGTTGTATTTGTTTAACTCTGTGAAGCTGTGTTCCTTTGCCTCTCTAAAACACCTGATGGTCTAATAAAAAACTGAATGGCAAATAGCGAGGTAGGAGAAAGGATAGACGGGGCTGGCAGGCAAAGAAAATAAATAGGAGAAATCTGGGAGGAAAAGAAGGAGGAGCAAGAGAGAACAAGAAGAGGACATCAGGGGCCAGCCACCCAGCTACAAAACCAACAATGAAGTAAGAAAGAAAAAAAGAGGCTGGACACCTTTAATCCCAGCACTCGGGAGGCAGAGCCAGGCAGATCTCTGTGAGTTCAAGGCCAGCCTGGGCTACAGAGTGAGTTCCAGGAAAGGCACAGAGCTACACAGAGAAACCCTGCCTCGAAAAAAAAAAAAAAAAAAAGATATAAAAAAATAGAAAAAGGTAAAAGCCCAGAGGCAAAAAGGCAGACAGATAATTTAAGAAAAGCTGACTAGAAACAAGTCAAGCTAACGCCAGCCATTTATAATTAAGAATAAGCTTCCATGTGTGACTTATTTGGGAGCTGGATGGCAGGCCCCCCAAAAGAGTAAAACAACCAACAAACCTCCCCCAAGAAATGCAAACCACCTCCTCACCCCAACCCCAACCGGTCCAGATGAAGGTTGATTTAAACTATGGTAATACACAGCATGAGATGTGGAGCAATTCCCGGGGAAGAACTGCCAGCTGCAGGTGACACTACACGGAACTGCCCTCTGAACCAACAGAATGAGTTAATAATGATCCTTACCATGCACCAACAGAACACATGTAAATGTGGTCAACAAAAGACACTCTTCAAAATGACCCCAAATCAAATCAGCCTGTTCATAGAATTTCTTTTTAACTGTCTTGTTCACCAATGAAATATCAGCCAACAATCCTGTTCACCACTGGCATACCAGGAATCAATGAAAATTAAAATGGTTTGAAATCATAGCAACAATACAGATAAATCTCATGGAGTATGAAACAAAAGCAGCCAGACATGCTGAGCATGGTGGCTCACACTGTAACTTCAGTTCTCAGGAGGCAGAAGTAGGGCCAGAGCTAGTCTGAAGCCAGCCTAGCTTACACAGTAAGTTCTAGACAGTCAAAGCAAGATGTGAAACTGTCTAAAGCAGTGGTTCTCAACCTTCCTAATGCTGTGACCCTTTAATACAGTTCCTCATGTTGTGGTGACCCCCAATCATAAAACTATCTTCATTGTTACTTCATAACTATAATTTTGCTACTGTTATGAATTATAATGTTTTTAATGATTTATTTTATGTACACTGGTATTTTGCCCACATGTATGCCTGTGTGAGAGTGTTGGATCCTCTGGAGTTACAGTTTATGAATCATAATTTAAATATCTCGTATGCAGGATATCTGATATGTGACCCCTGTAAAAGGGTTGTTTGACCCAAGGGGCTGTGGCCCACAGGTTGAGAATCACTGGTCTAAAGAAATGGCAGAAAGGAGAAGGGAGGAGGTGGGCAGGCAGGAAACCTGACACTTTACATAAAGGTCAAGATAACAAAATTAACTTGCAGTGCTAGCAGCAAGAATGGTGAATACCTCTGAGGAAGAGAGAAGGGACCAGAAGGGAGCCAAAGGCTTTTACTAATTATGTCTGGTTCTAGGGAACTTTTGTTTTTAGTTTTTTAATGTATCTATTAATTTATTTGTGCATACCAGGAGATAGAGCACATAAGTCAGAGGACCACTTGCAGGAGTCAGTTCCCTCCCTGCACCAGCGGGTCCCAGGGATCAAACTCAGGTCATCAGGTCTAGTGGCGAGCACCAGGCGAGCACCTTTACCTCTGAGCCACTATGCCCTCACACCAGGTTGAGTGCTGAGTGCAAAGGTGTATTTGTAGGATGAATATGTCACACTTTTATACAGATATTAAAGTTTGATAGTGTTAATTTTCAATTAATAGTGCTCTAATTTAGCTTTTCTAAGACTCAATAAAGTTGATAACAGACACTGTAAGAAAGCCCACAGGCTGGGACTTTTTGGTATGGCTATCATTCTATTGATAGAACACGTTAGAACAGAGATGCTATTTCCTGAAGGCCAGCCTGTATTCATCAAGTATCAAGAATTCGATAGTCAAACAGAGTGGGAGACAAGAAGTTGAAGGGAGAAGGGTGCCTCTGCAACACACCTCCATCTGTAAATGGGAATAGTGATCGCCCTGCCCTAGCAAAGTTGTTAGGTGGCATTCTTTCCAGGCAGTCACAACAGACGGGCCAACGCTCTGAAAGGACTTACATTTTTAAATAAACTAGTAACAAACCTGAGGAGGGGATGCTTCGCTTCTGATAACACCATCTGGAGACTTTGTAGCTTGAGTTGATGCATTCTAGGAATAAGAAAGAACATCATAAAAAAGAGAATAGAAAACTAAAGCTTAAAAGCTGTTAAAACACAATAGTAAGACCTAGTAGACACTTCTATCTATTAAGCAAAATTAGTAATTGTTTATTAGAATATTCTCATGCAGGCAAAAGTAGTGTGGTTAAGTATTTTAGAAAAATCACTTTGCTGTAAAACATGAAACTACATAGCAAAGATTAGTGTGTAGCAAATTTATTTCAAGCTAATCACAAACTCCTCCCCTTACATCCCTAATTTTGTCCCCATGACAAAAATCAACTACAGGGAGTCTGTCGGCACAGCTCACTCCAATAGAAAACTATCAAAAAAGAAGTTATGTCACCTGCTCCCTATAGTAAAACCACATCCAAATTAAAATTATTTGGGCAAAGCTATTAAAAACCAAACTTGGGGGGCTGGAGAGATGGCTCAGAGGTTAAGAGCACTGACTGCTCTTCCAGAGGTCCTGAGTTCAATTCCCAGCAACCACACAGTGGCTCACAACCATCTGTAATGATATCTGGTGCCCTCTTCTGGCCTGCAGTCATACATGCTGTATACATAATAAATAAATAAATCTTAAAAACCAAACTTGTAATAAGAAATTGAAATGCCTCATTCATTCTAATCCAGCAATTTAAATTAAACCAATGTAAACATTTGCAGAAAAAAATGTTCTACTGAAAACTTCTTCCACATTTACTGGCTGTTTGTTTTCTTCTGTTGATGAGCTCAGTGCTCCCAGGACCAGTCATTGGTTACCTCATTACACGGACTGCAGAGATAGATTCAGAACTCTGTGCAGCCCGCACAGCACACTGCCTCTATGACCACCACCACTACAGAAGAGCTCAGGAGAAAGCACTTCCCTGCTCTACACAACAGCGTTGCACCCCACAGAGCAGTGGTCACTGTCCCAGGGGTCTGGCAACTACGTGCTACACTTCCTGCCTTTACAGCTAACCCAAGGAAAGATCCAAGGAGAAATAGGTGACTTGGCAATAGTATTCTCAAGTTTCTCAAGGTAACTAGGTATTTAACAACAACAAAGTAATCTTTGGGTATTATAAATTTATTGTGTCATATAATTTAACCTTATTTTCCAGGAAGGAAAGCAAAGTATTTACAAATGGAGGGGTTTTTTTGGCATTCTTGTTTTATGAAATGGGGTGTCACTAAGTTGCCCAGGCTAGTCTTCAAGTCCTAGGTTCAGAGGATCCTCTCCTACCTCAGTTTTTCAAGTCCTGGGTTACAAATGTGTACCACCACCCTAGCTTTAGGATTTAATTTGCTAAAAATATTTAAAGTGGGGGAATGAGTGTATGTGGGGGTTGGAAACAATGTGGCCATGGAAGTATGAAAATGGTGATAACAGATGGCAAAGGATGGATATGAGCTATTCATTGTTGATTACAGCTATGTGGTGAGAGGGAATAGTCACATTATTACTATTTATAATTTATAATAGGCTTCAATTTTTCCTTAGTTAAACTTTCAAGTACCTTCTCTTCCCTCTGAATTAAGTTCTTAATTTTTACCAGTCTAAAAAATTTCTTTATAGTTACATTGGAAAAAATGTTGGGAGAACATAGGGTTAGCCTACCTTCCTGATCACCGCCATTTCAATGACAAAGTAATACTACCTGGGACATGTTATTTACATAATATCATAGTAATATACTGTAAGATCAAAAATACCTTTAAATTATGAAGGAAGGCCTCACAGGGCTCCATACACTAGGTCAGGACACAGAGTGGCGGCAAGGTCCCATGACCTAACACACAAGTGTGGTCCCCATGAGAAAGCCGCTCCATAGCTATTTAAACATCACCAATCACGCTCACAGCACACAATACTTCAAACAATTCTTAAAACTTTCTTTTCTTTGGACTCTTCATTCGTTTGTTTTGAGACAGGGTATCACGTAGTCTAAAGTCTTAAATTCACTAAGTTGCTAAGGCTGGCTTTGAACTCCTGGTCTTCCCTCCTTCACTTCCTGAATGCTGAGATTACAGGCATGCATAAGCACGACCAGCCTTGAAAATAGTTTTAAATGTGAATACTGGGTTATACAGCCAACTAAGTACAGTACAGATAGGGGCACCCTGGTCTGACAGACCGTGTGACTAAACCAGCGCTCTCGAGAAGCAAAGCTTGAGGTTTCGCCACTGTCTGTAGAGTCCTCCTCCTTTCCGCCTTGTTCTGTTTTCAACTTTTGCAGTCCCTGCATTGGGACACCCCATCTGGCTTCCCTGCAGACCCAACACATCTATCTGATGCTTGTTTTCTTCTCCAACACTTGGACTCTTTTGTGCATACATGCACATCGACATCCTTGTCTCCACATTAACCTATCAGCCCTCGGGGGCAGGGACACCAATATTCCCATCCTAACAGTAAGCACTCGATGAAGGCTTGTTGAATCCTTGTCTAGACACCTCCTTCACATAGAAGTGGAGGGGTTCACTCAACACACACTGATGATCAGAGTCACCAATACTTCCTTCCACTGGGGCAATTTTTAGACAAAAGGAAAACCCATTCAGCTGATTTTCCTACATACACCTTCTCTTCTCTGCCAAATTTGTTTTCAAATATATTCTTTTCATTTTTTTCTACAATCTTCTCTAATTATATCTGTTTCAATCTTTCAATAACTATTTTTTGACTGCTGAGCACTAAGGATACAGTTGTTTTTAAGAGTAAAGAGAGAAGTATGTTTTCAAAAACTAAATTAAGCCCTGGCAGGGTAGCACATGCTTTTAACCCCAGCAACTGGAAAGCAGGCAGGTCTCTGTGAGTTTGAGGCCAGCATGGTCTACATAGTAAGTTCCAGGACAGCCAGAGCTAATAATAGAGAAACGCTGCCTCCCCCCAGTAAATAAATAAAAACCTTTAAGAAAAAAAAAAAAAAAGAACTAAAATAGGGAAAACTCAGCACTTAGTGAACTTGTATTCATCCCCACTAAATTTGTGTTATGATACCAAATAACGATTCTAATTTCCCTTTGTCTTATGGAGAAATGTAATCATGAGCATATAAAATGTATATATGATTAGGTTTTTTTTAGTCTACTTAAGTTTATTTCTAAATAATTTAAAGCACTCACTTTTACCTTATAGCATGTTTGACAACAGAATAGGAATTGATAAGAAATTATTTTATATACTGTATTCATGAAAGTTATGCCTTTTAAGTTTCTATTACTCCTATATGCAAAATACAGCATGTCTTTTTTTTTTTTTTTAAAGTAAACTGGTAAATCTGGGTAGCTGGGACTCCCGACTCAGCCCCAAATATCTTTATAAACAGTAAATGTTCCTTGTAGCCACAGACAGAAAGCAGCTTTCCAAAAGTCCCTTGACATCCTGTCTCCACCCTGAGCTGTTTTCTTCCCTAGACTCAAGTTTGGAGTAGAACTGAAGACCACTGATGACCATGTGCACACCAAGCCTTCACTGGTACCTGGTTTAAGAACAAATGTTCTGTTTTACCATTACCAAGTTAAACCAATTCTCAACATTTAGAAAAACTGCAAACCCAGTTCAGCCATCCTCCAAGGGAACAGCAAAAGCTATCCTTAGTAAGTAAACACTGACATATTTTAATTTATTAAATTATCAGTTTACCAGATACTCCAAATAGAAAAAATGTCTACTTTCCCAAAAATAAATCATATATAGTGAAAATTAAGTGAATTCATTCTTTTTTTTAAAGTAAGACAACTGTTTCCTTTCATACTTAAAAACTAATAATTACAAAACACAATGTACTGACTTCTTAACTGCAGTTTCAAAATAAAGACATGAACATGCTATAATAGAATCCACCTACCTATCCAGTGTTGTTATTGATTTACACAACGCATTATTTTCCTTAAAAAGCCAGTTGCATCTCCAACACTGTTGGCTTCCTCCTAATAGTAAAACAGATTTCTAACCACGCATACTGGCTTTTTCGGTATAAGCAAACATTTTCAAGGGTTAACACTTAAGCGCTAGTTCCAGCAAGTGAAGGTTGCCTTTGCTACATTAGTGGGAAGGGGGAATGTTACTGGGATGCTAGCAGAGTTACCAGGAAGCAGCTAGCTACCACCCTCAGCGACTTGTTCTCTAAGGTTTTAGGGCAGGGTTAGCAACACGGACACTGAAGATGCTCTGGGGGAAGGTAAGTGATAAACCGCAAGAGATTTGCTGCTACAACTACCCAGAGGTTTTGCTTCCCCACAAGGGAAGGCAAAAAGCGGTGGAAGGACTCACCACACTGTCAATCTGTGTTTTAGGCTGTTTGGAGGAATCCAAAGCAAAGATAGTATACTCAGAGAGAAAGGCAGGTTCTGCTACCATCCCGGCTAGTACCTGTCTCAGTCGGTGTAATAAGCAGAGGCACAAAAACAAACAAATGATGAACACAAATCATGGCATGTTCCAAAGTGACCACACGGCACAACACTACAGCATCACAGTACTACAGCCACCGTAATAATGATCGCCCCCTCTTCCAAAAAGGAAACAACAAGTTGCTGGGAAAGATCAGGAATGGGATGAACTAGTGAGTTTAGGATTTTTAAGGGCAACTTGGACACCACTTGCTAACTGGCATGCAGATGTCTGCAGCAGGCATCTTGGCACCCAGTAAATCTGGCAACTGGATATAAAGGTCCATTCCAATATAAAAAATGCACAAAAGTGCCATGTATCAGTGACAAGCAAAGAAGACTCTGAAGATCTACAAAAAATAATACCCAGAGCTAACAAGACTGCATACTTAAATTTTCCTAGGAGGCTACATCTTAAACATGACATGAACACTTCTTACCAGACACCATCCTCCTCCTCAGCAGCAGCAACAGCAAAATCCTGACAGGAGAAACTTCAGGAGGTGATGGTCTAGGGTACAGCTATAGCCCCAACATGCCAGCTTCACAGATATAGAATCATCCTCAACTCACTGACTTATATATACCAACTATAGAGAACACTCATGTCAATCATCTCTCAGTCAAGGGGCTTGAAGATAAATGTAAACAACACAACTTTGGCATAACTTTTATAAATACTAAGGTGATTTCTTTAGATACTTAAAAAGACAGTACCAAAGTATACATGAATAATAAAACACAAAAAATACCTTTGTTAATACTTATATGCAAAATTACTTTTATCAAAAGTATATATACATAAGAGCCAGGTGATGGTGGCACACACCTTTAATCCCAGAACTCAGGTGACAGAGGCAAGAGGATCTGAGTTTGAGGCCAGCCTGGTCTACAGAAGCAAGTACCAGGACAGCCTGGGATATGCATAGATACCCTGTCTTAACCAGCTCCATAACTACATACATAAGAAACATCTGAAATAAACAAAATCTGTAACACTGGTTCTTCTCCCCCCCCCCGCCCCCCAGAGACAGGGTTTCTCTGTGTAGTTTTGGTACCTGTCCTGGATCTCGCTCTGTAGACCAGGCTGGTCTCGAACTCACAGGAATCCACCTGGCTCTGCCTCCCAAGTGCTAGGATTAAAGGTGTGCGCCACCACTGCCTAGCTGACACTAGTTCTTCTGATATATATTCTTTTCTGCTTTATTTTTCTTCCAGAAGCTATTACACCAATACACAAACAATCCTGAATTAGGTGTATATTTGTTTATTGAAAATGATTCATTCTGCATGTATAAGTTAACATCAGTTGACTTTCTTGATTGCTTTCCACTTTACCTATCGAAGCAGGGTCTCTCCCTGAGCTTGGAGCTTGCCAGTTCCAGCTAGTCTACAGCTAGCCAGTTGGCCACAGGGGTCCCACCCCTGTCTGCCAAGGGCTACTATTACAGGCTGCCACCACACTTGCCTGGCTTTTGTGTAGGTTCTGGGGATCTACACTACAGTCCTCACACTTGTACAGCAAGTGCTGTCCCACTGAGCTACCTCCCCAGACCCCTCATGAGACTGCATGCCTATTCATGAGTGAAACTGCAGATTACTAAGACATATGCAAGTACACAAGATCAGTACTTGTAAGACAGGAGAAATGTGAATAGGAGCTCTGTGGGTGTCACAGATTTCTCAATGGTAAAAAACTGCTTTTGGGGATACAATGGTACAATTATACAGAATGTTGCTATTTGGAGAGAGGGTATACAAGCTGCCCCCTATTTTCTATAATCTGCATATATAATTATTACAAAATGAAAATGCTAAAAAAAAATCAAGTTAAATATTGATGGCAGTTGTTTTAAGAAAAAATTATATAATAAAGTATAATACTCCATGGTATATAATACACTAAATAATGTAGCACATAATATACAATAAATCATATATCCTATAAAGGACATGTCTGAAAATAAGTATGTACAAAAGTTTAAAAACATACGCTTTCCCCTCAAGACTTTAGGGCTACAGACACAGACAAAAGTGCTCACTAATTCTTTACCCAGCACTATACTAGAGACATCTTAATGACAGACAGACACAATGTTGCTTTATTTGGTCTGGTTGGCGTTTGAAAACAGGGCCTCATATACTTCAGGCTGGCCTCCAGATTATTATGTAGCAAGGATGACTTTGAACACTGACTCTGCTGACTCTTGTTCCCCCTAACTGGATTAGTTAGGTGTCACTACACCAGACTAAGACAAAATAAAACTGGATTAAATTAAACAAGTTTTTAGAACAATGCATGTGCACATTGGTGTATGTATGCACATAAGTGTGTGGGTAAATGTGAAGGCCAGAAATTCATGTTGAGTGTCTTCCTTTATTGCTCTCAACCTTCTTTTCTTTTTTTAAAGACTTATTTATTTTTATGTGCATTGGTGTTTTGTCTGCATGTATGTCTGTGTAAGGGTGCCAGATCCTCTGCAACTGGAATTACAGACAGTTGTGAACTGCCATGTGAGTGCTGGAAATTGAACCCAGGTCCTCTGGAAGAACAGCCAGTGCTCTTAACTGCTGAGATATCTGTCCAGCCTCGTCAATCTTACTTTCTTGAGTCTGGGTCTCTCACTGAAACTGAAACTTACCAATCTTGCCAAGACTGGCTAACCAGCCAGCTCCAGGGATCCTCCAGCTTCTGCTTCCTCAGCTCTAGGATTATATGTGTGTGCCATCACACCTGGCTTTTTACATGGGTTCTAGGGATCCAAATTGAGTAGTCATGCTTGTACAGCAAGCCATCTTTCAAACCCAAGATTTTTTTTAAGCTCTTTTTGTCATATTGCTGACTAGCACTTCTAGGACAGAATCCAAGAACTTTCTATACTAAATTCTAAATGTTATTATCAGAGATATATATATATATATATATATATATATATATATATACTTTGAATAAATGTTAACTTGAAGTTGAAAGCTACACAGATTCACTTCTCTTAGGCTTCCAAAGTCAATTTTTTAAAAACAAAAACACTGTTACCCAAGCAAGTTAAAAAAAAAAAAATGCAAGTTTAAAAGGGCGTATATGTGGAGTTTCAAGAGAGCACCACCCAAGTTTGACGCCCATCACAGAGAAACGGTGACCAGCATTCCAAAAGGTGGTCACACAGAAATGAACAGTATGGAGCCAAGCCTTCCCCTCACCAAAGCAAAACAACTAAGATCAGTTTCACACACACACACACCCCACCCTTCACCCCACTCCCCAGAACCTCAGAAGCCCTTCTCCTGTCCTTATCTGCTTCTTTATGTCTGGGTCTCAGCACCCCAGCTCCTGGCTACCCAGGCAGCCCAACGGTAGAAACTGCACAGCAGGTACAAGGCCATTGGTTCCACCACCAAACAGAAAGCAGACAGCTCTTCTCCAGCACTCAAGATTCCAGCAGACAATGTCTCAAACTTTGTTCAAATTTTAATCTACAACAGCTAAAAACAGTGTGGTCTGTGTGGTCCCCAGTGGTGTCATCATGGTACAACACTGAGTGGAACTATGTGCCCTGGCATTCATGTCAACCTGAAGCCTCTGGAGGATCTCAGAGGATCCCGACCTACCCTGCAAATCTCATGCATGCCATCCCTCCACAACTGTGTCTGTCTATGGTGGGGTAGTCAGTATTTTTTCTGAATTCACTTATTTCCCTTAGTCTTATTATAATTGACACATTTCTATCTTTTTTTCCTTCTCCAGAATTTCTAATTAGTTCTTTTTCATATCTACCTAAACTAGTCTTGTTTGGACTATGTTTTTCTCACAATACTCTGTTGATTTTAAGAAATTATTTCTTCACTTGTCTTACTGTAGACCTCTCTACTGTTTGAAGCTCATCTTTTAGAAACTCATACCTTCGTGTCTAGTTTTGCTGGCTGACTTCTTGTTTTAGAATTTCTTTACAGCAGTGGTTCTCAACCTGTGGGTCAAGACCCCTTTGAGGGTTTGAACAACCCTTTCACAGGGGTCACCTAAGACCATCAGAAAACACAGACATTTACATTATGATTCATAACAGTAGCAAAATTACAGTTATGAAGTTGCAAAAAAATAATGTTCTGGTTGGGGGTCAGCGCAGCATGAGGAACTGTACTGAAGGGTCGAAGCACTAGGAAGGTTGAGAGCCGCTGCTCTACAGGCTCATTTTGAAAAAGGTATTGTCTTTCATTCCTCCTGTGACCGTCCCTTCTCATCCAGTTCATCTGATTCCCAAGGCTCCACCAGCTTAGGTCAGAATCCATGGCAAGAACCATGGCAAGCTGAGCCACTAAGCCCAACAGAGGTGTGACTTAGTTCTTGATCATGAGGCTGCTCCCCAGGGACAGAAGCTTCCCCTAGCAAACCACAGAACCCTGGCAGCGGCAGCCAAGTCCTGCAGCCAGGAGAGCCATCTCAGCTCCGCCGCTGTTCACAACCCACTCTAACTCACCGACACAGAGCACCTCAGCCACGCTGCCGTTCACAACCCACTCTAACTCACCGACACAGAGCACCTCAGCCACGCTGCCGTTCACAACCCACTCTAACTCACCGACACAGAGCACCTCAGCCACGCTGCCGTTCACAACCCACTCTAACTCACCAACACAGAACACCTCAGCTCCGCTCAATCTATCCACACAGAGACTTAAGTAAATGCCTACACTAAAGCATGTACCTCGCTCACCTCACTGCTGTGTGCATGTGGTGCCAGCTTAATACCATCCCTGGAGGACTGACAGAACAGTACCAAGGGGGTTTTCATTCTTACAGAGCTGCAGCTGAAAACAGCTGCCTTTGGCCTCAACTCCAAGCCTCTCAGAAATGGTTTCAGTCCACCTTGGCCTAGAGATGTTTACCATGTTTGTGAACTCAGGTACATTCTATGTCTGTGACTCCAGCACAGAAAGGGTGCATAGGGCAATCAGACCACAAGTCCTCCAGGTGAAGGCTCAGCATAGCTGGCTGTGTGCACAGCCCGCTTCAACAGTCTGCAGCTTTTTTAAAAAATGTATTTATTTATTATGCATACAGTGTTCTGCCTGTATGTATCTCTGCAGGCCAGAAGAGGGCACCAGATCTCATTACAGATGGTTGTGAGCCACCATGTGGGTGCTGGGAATTGAACTCAGAACCTTTGGAAGAGCAGGCAGTGCTCTTAACCACTGAAACATCTCTCCAGCCCCCAGCCTGCAGCTTTTTAAAGGGCATCTCTGAAATTCCTTGTGATACCATTGCTAATTCCAAGTAACTGTTTAATTTCTTTTGATTCAGTCTTTTTTCCTGATTGTCATCCCTCATACAGAGTAGTGGAGGATCCGTGCTAAGGAGCTGAGAGCATCAACGGCTGGCATGCTCTTACCTCACTTAGATCACGATGTCCACACGGCCAGCTAGAGGCACTGTACTCTTCCTCACAGCACTGTGCACCTCAGCGAGCACCATGACGACACAACTGCCTGCCGCAGAGACTGGCGCAGTGTGAGCGAGGGAGTCAAGTGCTGAAGTTCACGGCCAAGGCTAAGTAGGTCCACCACGTCTATGTGGCTGGCCACCTCATTTCATACAGACCTAAAGGCAAGCTTCTGTAACTCTCCTAGCCCAACACAAACACTGCAGACGTAAAAGGATGGAGAATGGAGGTACAATATAGACCTTAAGAGGTTTCACTCCAAGTACCTAAGACCTGAGAAAACAAGACTGCAAACATCAACTTGCCACTCCAGTTCTGGCTTTGCTTCTCCCCACCCCCGCCCTCCCTTGAGTCAGGGTTTCTTCTCCATGTAACAGTCCTGGCCGTCCTGGATCTCAACTCTGTAGCCCAGGCTGGCCTTGAACCCACAGAGATCTGCCTGCCTCTGCCTCCTGAGTGCTGGGATTAAAGGTGCCACTCCAATTCTGAAAATGCCCACCACTAAACTAGAAAGTGTAATCAAAAAGTAATTTTTCAAAAGATCAACAAACCTTTAGCTGAGGTAGAAGAAAAAACAGACAATGAAACCTTACTGTTAACATCAGATGAAATGGAATTTTCATTTAGATGAAATTTCAATTTAGATGAAATGGAAACAACTTTTTAAAATTAATAAGGAGAAACAAAAAAACTGAATGAATTTGAATAGAGTTATAGATATTAAATTAGTAATCAAAACACTTTAACACATTTTTTTAAAATGGGGAGATAAAGGGAGTTATAACAGCCCAAGACCAGATCAAATTCTTCACAAACTCTTCCAAAAAATACATAAAAGGAGAATACGAATTTGTTCTATGAGTTCAATAAGTCCTGGTAACAAAATCAGAACTCACAAAACAATAAGGGAAACTGCTGATGGACATCCCTTATGAACACGTGAGAATCTTCAAGACAATGAAACTAATGAAAGCAAAACCAGCCACACCACAGAAAACAGCATGCCATGATCAAATGAGATTCCTGCAGGAAGCGAAGTAAATTTAATTATCAATAGCACTTAGTACAAGTGTCACGGTCTGCAGAAATACATCAAAACCATGGGTCGACTTCAATACACACCGAAGGACTTCGTGGGCCCACAGAGGAGTGACACTAGGCTGCTTTAGTCTTTGGGGACAAGACAGCTCACTGAACAAGATACTTGCCACCAGGCCTGATGACCTGAGTTCAATCCCCTGGACCCATGTGGTAAAAGGAGAGATGGACTCCCCCGAGTTGTCCTCTGACTTCCACATGCACACTGTGATGCACATACCTACACACATACATCCGCAAAATAGGTAAAGTAATCAACTTTTTACTGCTAAATCTTAACAATCTGGATGCTAGCTGTGGGTAATTTAATCCACCTCCTTTATCATGTGAGCAAGTTCCCTTCCACTCCTACTTTGTTCTTATCATGAACCAGAGTTGGATTTTCTAAATAGCTCCTCTGTGTGTTAATTCACTTTGAGGCTTCTTAAAATTACTATTCACAGAAATGCAATGTATGCTTGTAAATCAATCTTATCTGCATTTATTTGCTAGACTCATTTGTTCTAATATTTTTTTTACTGAACTCCTTGCAACTTTCTATATATAAGTCCTCTGCAGACTGACATGATTTTACACCCCCTTTAGCTTGTGCCTTTTGTTGCAGGTCCTGCCCAGTACCCACAGATACAATGTCACACACTTGCCTCTCCTGTTCTTTGAGGGAACGTGTTCAAATTCATTCATTTTAGTTTGTTTTCGAGGAGGGGTCTTTCTTTGATGTCCTGGATGGTCTCAGAAATCCTGGTCTCAAATGGTATAACAGCTGTCTTTAGTTGATTTTGTATTCCCTTATCTGGTTTGTTCCCAAGTTGTTGCTAAAAAACAATTTCTTCTCTCATTTCAGAGTGATACTGGGCATTGTGCCCTTAAGAGAAAGCTGCTCACAAGACAATTTCTATGTTAAACTAGAAGAGACAACCATCCCAACAAATAAGCAAAGTGCAATTTCTACACATGATGCACTTACATACATGCAAGCAAACACTCGTATACATAAAGTAAAAATAAATAAGTATTTTAGGGGTGGGAGGGTAGAGACATGGCTCAGAGGCTAAGAGCATTGGCTGCTCTTCCAGGGGATCCAAGTTCAATCCCTGGCACCCACATGATGGCTCACAATCATCTGTAACTTCAGTTCTGGAGATCTGATGCCTTCTTCTGGCTTCCGTGGGTACCAGGCATACATGTAGCACACAGACACAAACCATAAATGTAAAATAAAATAATTGTTAAAAAGAACAGGACACCTCTTAGGCTGGATAAGTGGCTCAGTGGTTAAGAGTACCTGTCACTCTTCCAAAGGATCTGGATTTAGTTCCCAACACCCACAACTGGCTGTAACTATAGACGCAGCAGATGCATCACCCTCTGGTAGTGCCCCTAGGGAGTCAGAACCCCTAGAGTGTTATAGGAAATATGCATGCCCATGTGGTTGCTTGGAAATGAACCTGGGTCCCGTGTAAGAACAGCAAATGCTCAACTGAGCAATTTCTTCAGTCCCCTTAACAACTTCCTATATTTATGTTATACTTCACAGAAAAAAAGGAACAAAAACAATTTTCATGCCAGTTGCTAGTTATATGGCATTGGTAGTTACTTTTCAGTTTCTAACCACCAGCTTGAAAATATAGGGCTTTTCCCCATATTTAAACAAAACATTACTGAATTATTATAATAGCTCCAAATATTAAATAAACATACTTATCTTCTTAAATTATTTTGCTCTAAGAAACAGTTTACAAGAATTAGCTGCTACTTGTATTTTAAAAAGAAAAAGATCAGTTGAGTTATTAATAAATTCAGTACCCTGAAATTAAATAACTGACTTGTCAAAATCGTTTCCCATATTGTCATCAGCAGCAGCATTACAGCTGAACTCCCTAAAGGAAGTACATCAGAAGGCCACACTAACCTCTCTGTTGGGTGTCCCGTCATCAAGCTGGTCTGTAAATGAAGATGTCCTGCTTCTAATCCTTGTTGGTGTTGAAGAGCTGGAGGAAGCCTACATTTAGAAATTATTGTACAAATTAGAAGACAGCACTGACTAGTACATTATTCTCTGAGCGGTTCTTTTCTGTGGTGATAGTGTCCCGTCCCCCCCAACACACACACACAATACATTGTGCACCTTAATAAACTTATCTGGGGTCAGAGAACAGAACAGCCGCTAGAGAGGTATAGAGGCCAGAAAATGGTGGCACACACACCTTTAATCCTAGCATTCTGGAGGCAGAGATCCATCTGGATCTCTGTGAGTTCAAAGCCACACTGGAAACAACCAGGCATGGTGACACATGCCTTTAATCTTAGGAAGTGATGGCAGGAAGCAGAAAGGTATATAAGGTGTGAAAACCAGAAACTAGAGTCTGGTTAAACTTTTAGTCTTTTAGCAGCAATTCAGCTGAGACCCATTCTGGATGAGGACTCAGAGGCATCCAGTCTGAGGAAACAGGATCAGCTGAGAAGTTGGCGAGATGAGGTTAGCTGTGACCTGTTCTGTCTCTCTGATCTTCCAGCTTTAACCCAATACCTGGCCCTGGGTTTATTTTTATTAATAAGAACTTCTAACAATTCATGCTACACTTCTCTCTCTCTCTCTCTCTCTCTCTCTCTCTCTCTCTCTCTCTTTTTCCAAGACAGGGTTTCTCTGCGTAGTTTTGGTGCCTGTTCTGGATCTCACTCTGTAGACCAGGCTGGCCTCAAACTCTCAGAGATCCACCTGGCTCTGCCTCTCCAGAGCTGGGATTAAATGTGCGCCACTGCTGCTGCAGTTTTTTTCTTACTTCATGTCCAGGAACTCAAAGAAAGGAAAGGGACATAAAAAACAAACAAACAAACAGGAAAAAATAATTACAGTAGATCAACTACAAGACTTAGCCACCCACTAGATCCTGACCTTACAGTCAATTTTAGCAAAATATAAGTAAGATAAGGCTGTGATTATATTTAGGATGATAATACTGGGGGTAACTGAGGTCAAGTGAAGTACATGAAAATTCTGCTCTCTTTGCCACTTTTCTGTAAAACGAAACAAAATGGATTCAAAAATTTTAAGTTCGTTAAAAACCAAAGCAAAAAGGTTGAGCCAGGTGGTGGTGGTACATGCCTTTAATCCCAGCACTCGGAAGGCAGAGGCAGGTGAATCTCTGTGAGTTCGAGGCCAGCCTGGTCTACAGATCAAAGTGCTAGAGCAGCCAAGGATACAGAGAAACTGTCTTGAAAAACCAAAACTAAACAAACAAAAAGGTTGTCAATTTCAACTCTGAAGTCCTTAAAACATTCAATACTATGAAATTTACAGGCCAATAGCATGTTCCCCTCTTTAGTCAAAAGACTTCTTTGAATCTCCATGTACAGCCCAGCTGGACACTGAAATGCTAAGAACAGCTGGATTACTTGACTCCTCACTAGAGAACCAAGAGCACCAATACTAAACCTGGTGTCTGAAGTCTACTCTAATGTGAGCTAAAAACAGCCCGGAGAGCATAAAACCAAAATATTAAGCCTCCTCTGAGCTGTGACAAAATCCTCTGAACTCCCCTGCACGTTTGCTTCCTTGCTCACATATCTATGCAGCTTTACAGAGAAAACACTGAATAAATACCGTCACCCACATGAGAGAACAAGTGGACAGATGGAACTCTAATCTAGGTGTGAGCACACTGCTATGGCCAGGGTAGAGAGGTCATGAGCGGAGTCCTATACATACACGTTCACATAAACACTACACACACAGGGCAGATGTTCAGTAAACAGTGTGGAAACAATTGGCCATCCACTCCAGGAAAGATACAAACGTTAGCCTCTGAAGAGAAATGATGTCTAGGTCAAGAGCAGAGCGCAGAATGAGTTTAAGTGGCAGGGACACATCTGTATAGCTAAGCTCAATATCTTTCTTCAATAAACAGATCTTATAAGGCCCTAAGTTAAATCTTAAAAACTTACTAGCCCAGTCCTCTATCTTCAACGGCAAACTTGAGATCTGCCAATGAGACACACCCACGTGAGACTGAGTCACAGGTAAGAAAATAGAAATTCGAAGTTAAAGGTCACCCTTTGGTAAGCATAGGCACAGATCTGGAAACAGCCAAGGGAGCGCAGTGCAGTGGGAGGTGCCCTGCTGGTGCCATTAAGTGCCCAGGATGCAGTAATCAGCCTACAGACCCTCTAGAAACTGTCAGCTACCAAACATTCTTTAACAAACTCTTTTCTTCTTGCCCAGACTGAATTCTGTTACAATTCCAACACACACTCCTTTTAAAAATGATCTTAAAATCAGCACACGATCCACTAAAACCAGCTATGTGCAAGTCACCTTAAGGGATAAGATATCCTCTACCATCCAAGACAAAACAAGATGAACAAACTAGGCCTTAAAAGTTTAACCAGACAAATAGGTGAATGTGACATAAACCTTTATCAATGGCTCTAACACCTAGAATACACATAACTAAAAGTCCATGTCATGTTTTGGAAGTGTGTGTGGAGGGGGCACTAAACCCTGTTTCCTCCACAGACAGCTTCCATCAAAGCTGAGGGAACTGAACCCTGGGCAAAGCACTTGCTGTACAAAGATGAAGTCCGAGTTTCTGGATGTCTGCACCCATGTAAAATGTGGGCACAGCAGTACACATCTTAGCCCTTCTTACACCCAGAGCCAGTTCTGACACTAAGCCTCAAAGGCTGAGATACTAGAAGCTGCCACTAGAAGGGAAGAGCTCCCTTTGGGATAGAGGTAATAAAATGTTAGAAAACCAACTAGAAACTACTGACTAGAGGAAATTCCCTGCTGTGATTCCATAATGTCTAAGAAATCTCTGGGTTATTAATTCAGCTCTCCAAATACCCAGATGCCAGGAAAGGACATCCTACATAGAGACTTTTACTCACTTGAAAAACTACCTCAATGTGAATTTTAAAACCACCCTTACATCTCAGCCTCCTGTGGGCCTGATCAGAAGGACTCAACTGTGGATAAATGTAAAACAAAGTGACTTCAAGTTTTGAAAGTATATAAAGATGAAGAGTGAGCTCTAAAACACCCTGTGACCAGAATAGTACAATAGCACCTGGCAACATCCAACCTAAGGGCTGACTGATCTTCTATGGAGCTACAAGAGAAGAATCGTGAGGGAAACATTGGTCTCCTGGGGCATGATCTTTAATGGGCTCTCACAATAAAAGACAGGTATGAATTTAAAGGGCTCAGTGGTAGAGCACTTGCCTAACATGGGAAAGGCCCTAAATCCGTGTGTGTGTGTGTGTGTGTGTGTGTGTGTGTGTGTGTGTGTGTGTGCGTGCGCGCGCGCGCGCGCGCGCGCGCACGCTATTTGCTAAGAAAAACAGGTGGTACTATCTAGGCTCACATTCATAATTCATTGCCTGCCAAGTTCTTACTAGCTGACTAGAGGCTTCAACTTCAGCATAAAGAAAAACCAGTCTAGCCAGGTGGTGGTGGCGCACACCTTTATCCCCCAGCACTTGGGAAGCAGAGGCAGGTGGAGCTCTGTGAGTTTGAGGCCAGCCTGGTCTACAGAGGAGAAAGGAGAAGGAAGGAAGAGAAGGGAGGGGAAGGGAGGGGGAAGGGAGGGGGAAGGAGGGGGAAGGAGGGGGAAGGAGAGGGAAGGAGGGAGGAGGTGAAGGAGGAGAAGAAGAACCAGTCTAGCACTGTGGTAGGTCCCACATGACCCTTGCCCTGTGAATGACATATTACGCTCACAACTGTATTACCATAGATGGAAAGGGGGATTCTGAAAGCATGATTTTAGCTGAAAATGAGTTTACTCTAAATTAAAATCAACAACAACAAAAAACAACTACCCAGATAAATTTAACCTAGCTACATAAATCCTTCAAATCTAGATCTAGAGGACAGAGACTGAGGCTAGAAATGAGTACTTTTGCTATGCTGAATAAAAGCAAAATGCCTACAGGGACACATGGCAAGTGTTGGCAGTCTCCAGGAAAGAGACCTCTTCAACAGCCCACAGAGACCAAGACCTCCAAGCACTGAGTGAACTCTAGGTAAGAAGCCAACCTGGACAACACCTTGACAGCATAAAACAGAGACCCAGTTCTGCCATCCCAGACTGCTGACCTACAGAACCGTGGCGTCTCCAGGCTGAGAAGCACCACCACTGGGTGAAGACCAACAGTAACTTGGGGAATGATCTGCTTTAGGCCCTGTCTCTACTCCTTGGCTTTTCATCACCCACCAGAGGCTCCTTGGGTGCTGCCCTAACCCTCCTCGAAATATTTTTCTACATGCACGCCGCCATGATACTGGAAATGCCTGTCTATCGGCTGCACAGGGACTACGTGTGCTCGTCATGGCAAATGTCACACCCAGCACAGCACCTTGTAGGCCTTGTTCAGCAAAAACATCCTTGACAACAACAAATGTCTTACATTTTGTCTCTTTGGGTCCTCACATCAATCTGAAAGGTACAAAGGGCACATGATATTGTATCCAATCTCCTGGTAAGATTAGATAGATACTCAGCATGCTTACATGGCTTACCCAAGTTAGACCTCCAAGAACTAGGTTAGCACACAGGCCGTCTAACTCTCTTGTCTACCTCACCAGTTCTCTTCAGATGACTAGTTCTCGAATTTCTTTGGGACTCACAGCAAAAATAATGCCACCATACTTCTACCCACTTCAGAGACACCCCCAAAACAAAAGTTCCACAGAACTTTTAATTAGCGCAGGGTATAGCAGCGAAGCCTCAAACCCACGTCTTCACCATCTAGCCAGTCACCCCACTGCTGAGCTGCACACCCAGTCTTTACAAGCATGTAAACTTTATATCATGAGATAGAGTTTCTTTTTGTTATTCTTGAATCATATACATACACAATGAAACATGATTATATTCACCATCCATTCCCTCCTCCAACTCCCCCCCACACACAAACATGCCCTCCAAGCTGAACTAATGCTGCCCATCCGTGCATGGATATGAGGCATCCAACAGAGCATGAGAACCCAGCAGTAAGAACCCCACTGACCTACAAGTAAGACTGTGCACTGACTCCCTCCCCAGCAGCTGTCAGCTGCCAGCTCTGCTCACTAAGGTCCGGGAGGGAACCTCCCTAATGAGCTCTGCCTTCTAACTGTGTTTTCATTAAACACAAGAGGAGACTTCCAGCTACAGCTCACAAGCCACCTGGAGCACCTTCATGACACCATGTCATCTCGGTAGGCTCAAAGCTCCTGTATCTGGTCACCAACTCTCAAACCTATACACTTCAATGGATTTCGTGTTTTTCACTATGACTTTTAAAAAGGAATTAGCATTAATCCCAGGTTGATCCACATGATTTAAGGATAGCAAAAGCAAAAATTTTGGATATTCATATTAGTAGGATGTGCTATATTTAAATTTACTCTACTAGAGGCTGTATTACCTGGGAGTTTCAAGGCCACTCAAGACAGTAGAACTGACAGAAACACAGGTACAATGCTATACATACGAATCTCTTTAGGTATCAGTGAGGTTCAATTTAATGAATCTGTAATCTTCTGAAATCAAAATCAACTAATTCCAGCTTTCTAAGAAAAAAATGAAACATTCTTTTTTTTTTTTTTTTTTGGCCAGCTAGTCACTTACAGAAGTCCTCTCATTCTCTCACCCCTCCAGTCTGCTACCAGGAACTGGACTGCTCTAATTATTGGCTGAAGACAAAACAAGTGCTCGAAAGCTCGAAATGGGGGTGGGGGGAGTGTTCAGTGTCTTCTCATGAGTGATTATATCAGCTATGCAACCATTAGCGTGTTTTGCTGCTCACAGGCCTTTTGACTCCTGCTTCTCAAGTTTTGCCCCAAGCAGATGCAATGTCAGAAACAGATGTGATGTTAGGCTGCCCCAGCATACAAAGCACCTGCTCATTAACTCCTCCCACACAATGAGGGTGGGGACAGGGCCACTAGACCTTTCTGTATTACTACACTGCTCTAGTAACTGCAAATCAACTTGACATTCCAGTTAAGAAGGGTTACCTATCATGAGCTTATTTTTCACATAACATTTATGTTTCAGTCACTAGTTGGAGCTTTTCAGCACGCCCTTAATCAACAATCTTTGTCATTCTGCAATCTAAAGTAGTAGTTCCAGAACATTATCTTTTAATACACGAAATTCACTCATCAAAAATAATTTAAGGCAACTTCCAGTTAAACATGGCAATATGAGACACATACACTGCCCTTCCCAGAGAGTTCTGAAATCTCAAGCCATTTTCAGAAGACTGGAGGTAAGTAAGAAAGAGCTGAAGACCCGGGACAGCTGAGGCACCAAAACCCCAGGATCCACAGAAGGGAATGCTGACATGAAGAGGTAAAGCAATATGCATCCCCAGAATCTCAGAGAGCTTTAGGGCTGAAAGTGAAAGTTATATGCAAGCTGTGGAGATACAGAGGCATGGTCAAAAGCAGGCTGATTTGCTCACAAGCCTTCCCTCAGCTCTCCTGTCGCTCTCCACAGCCAGTGGAACACCAGGTCTCTTTTCTGGGACAGTGAGATGGGGAGAAGGGCAGAGTATGCAGATAAGGCCAAAGCCTGCATGTATAGTGGAACTGTCTGCTCACACTCCCTGAGGATAACATCTGGAGGAGGAGGGAAGAGTTATAGGTCTAGAATGGAAGATTGTTGCTCCCATCACTGCTTTCAGAAGACTGAGGATTTATACAACAAGTAGGTGCTCAGGACAGCAGCCCCCAATGCAAGCACATCCCCAGAGATAACAGTACAATGAGTGACCTTCTAAGAGCGTCACTAGTTGGAGTGGTGACACAGGAAAACAATGTGGCCCAGTCTCCCATGGCAATCTCTGTCCTAGCACACTCCAGTTCAGATTCCAAGGTAAGTACCATAGTCGTTCAGTTTCCTTTCCATCTGGAGGGTGCAGCTCAGTGTGGAGCACGGTGCCTAGCACACCGAGTCCCTGGATTTGACGGCCAGCAGCACACACACACTCACATCCACACTCATATACACACACAGAGAGAATATTTAGATGACACAGTAATTGTAGAGTCACCTTTCCAAGTAGAGACAGCCTGTTTTGGCTGCCAGTGAGGAATTCTAGCTTGGCTAGTTCCTATCCCTATCCCTATACAGACACACAATTTCTAGCTCTCTACACACTACTAACAGGTAACAGTAGGAAAAAAAAAAAAAAAATGTCAGCTAAGGAAATCAATCTTCAGGATTTCATGAACAGAAATGAACCACCAAAAACATGAGACTTCCTTAAAAACAAACAAACAAACAACCTCCCCTCCCCCGAACAAAATGATCAGCATGAATGAAGACCCAGAAAAAAATCTAGTAAATCAAAAAATACAATGTTTACATGCTTATATCTAACCTAAATACAGCTGCTCATACATGTCAGTGTGTGAGTAATGTACTGCTTATGATCTTGAATGCTGAGTTGAATCCACAAAGCAATCATAAGCTAAAAACAAAAACAGCACGATAGTTAAAACAATGGTTATTGCCCAGATTCATATTTCAGCTATAGTTTTTTAAGTTATTATTATTTTATTTTATGTGTTGCAGGTGTTTTGCCTGCATATATATCTGTGCATCACATACATGCCTGTTAACCTTGGAGGCCAAAGCGGGGCATTGGATCCCCTAAAATTGGAGTTATAGTTGTAAGCTGCCATGTGGGTGCTGGGCTCCATACAGAGGTGCCATAAACCCATGTTAAGTTAGTGTACTAGTTTAGATGACACATACACTGAATTAATATATAAGACTAAACTTAGTCACCTAATCACTGCTGCCTGATATCACTATTAGTTTGTAAAATACAATTTTAGAATAAGATCAGCGGAAGCAGCTAGGTTAAAATTCTGAAGCTATCTCTCTAAGCAACAGAATAAACATTAAAGAAGGGAAATATATAAACAAAACTAAAATGTAAAAAAAGGTTTACCCAAAAATACTAATAAGAGTCCCCTCACCAAAATAGAGAATTCAAAAAACAGTAATAATGGGGCTCGAGAGATGATTCAGAGGTTAAGAGCACTGGCTGTTCTTAGAGGTTCTGAGTTCAATTCCCAGCAACCACATGGTAGCTCACAACCACCTATAGTGGGATCTGATGTCCTCTTCTGGCATGCAGGTAAACATGCAGACAGAGCCTGCAAACCTAAAAGAAAAGTACATAAAAATAAAATTTATATATATATATATGTGTGTGTGTGTGTGTGTGTGTGTGTGTGTGTGTGTGTGTGTATGTATATATAACACTATATTTCTATATAAAGCATTATCAGTGGGCACTGAATCCTCTTTGGTAGGAACACAGATTATAAACAATCAGGACAGCTAGGCAGTGGTGGCACATGCCTTTAATCCCAGCACTTGGGAGGCAGAGGCAGGTGGATCTCTGAGTTCGTGGTCTACAGAGCAAGTTCTAGGACAGCCAAGGCTACACAGAGAGACCTGTCTCAAAAATCAAATCAAATACAATAAAATAAAATAAACAACCAGGATACACTTGGATTCTTCCCATCTCTGTGCTCTCTTTGGGAATTTAAGACAGGGACACTCTATAAACTCAAATTTACAATAAGGCTATGCCCCTTCAGGAAGGGACTCCTCTGCCATCTGTGAGAAACCTTGATGGAATTTTGTATTTGTTTTCAAAATTTCTACTGCACTAACTATTATTTTAGGGCCCTACTTAAGAAAAATAAACAAGTCTGCAGGTTCCAGTAGGGCTTATATGTTGCTTTTTAAAAATGTTTTAATTGTGATAAAACATACGTACCATATAATTTACCATTCTGAACATGTGTAGGCATACAGTATTCCGAGCACATTCATACTCCATGAGAACAGCACAGCATTCATCTCAAAGCTGCTTCATTTTCCCACTGAAATCTGCAATCCATTAACCAGTGACACCTACCCCAGTGCCTGGGCCAGGTTCTGTTCTCTAGCCTGATGAATCTGGCTATCCTTACATAGTTCATATAAGTAGACTCAAAATATTTGTCCTTTCACATCTTAATTTTCATAATGTTTAAGTAAGTTTTCATAATACTTAGTATGAGAATAAAAATGCTGAAATGTTTTTACTTATGTCACACACACACACAGAGACAGACACACACACACACACACACACACACACACACACACACACACACACACACACACACACAGAGCTGGGGATTGAACACGGGGCCTTGTGAATGCCAGGCAAGCATTCTATCACTGAGCTACATCCATAGCCCCACCTGTTTTTCTTTTAGTAAGTTAATCATACAGAGTTAAAGAAAAATCTAAAATAAGTGTTGCTTTTAAAAAAAAAAAATCAAGCAAACCCTGACTTGAAACACTTTAACTTTATTTTAATTCATGCTTATAATAATAATGACCATATAGAGAATCGGATTTAATGAGCAAATGATTACTTAAAATAATAGCCACAAAAGGATTTAAGTAACCCAACATCAACCAAAGAGAAATTACTAGGAATTAGATGGCTATCATGTTCATTTATTTTGAAGCCTTAGAAGAAAGGAATGCAGGCAGGCAGGCAGGCTGGTTCACTCTATACAATATCACTATTGCTGCTGTATGGAAGTTCTGCAAATATTTCCCCAGAACTACCAGCACCTGACAGGCACTCTACTGAAAACAAACATACCAGACAGTATCTCTTATGGAAAGCAAGCTAACAACCAGAAAGCATGCACACAAAGGTCTCGAGAGAAACTAACAAACTGAATGTCCAAATTTAGGTTATTGCACTAAAATGCACTTAGAGAACCCTTCATATAATTACCTTTAAATTCTACTAAGTTTATGTGTATTATTTCAAAGTTCACAATAGTTTAGAAAGCAGGGAGAAAACTGACAGCACATCATGAGAAACATTACAAAATACAAAATGTAACCAAGATAAGCAGGCACTGGAGGTGTAGAGGGCAGGCATGGACAAGAACAAACTGAAGTGTGCAAAATAGAGCCTTTCAAAGCTCAAGAAATCCTTCAAGGCAGCTGGCAGGTGGTAGGCACTTCTTTAATCCCAGCGCTCAGGAGGAGAGGCAGGCAGACCTCTGTGAGTTTGAGGCCAGCCTGATCTACAGAGTGATAGTGAGACCCTATCTGGGGTAAACCTGCCCCCACAAAATCCTACGAGGCTCGGCAATTTCCTCAAGAAAAAGCAATCTATATCCCAAAATGGTAATCTTGAACCAAGATTAAACACAATTGAAGACACCTTGCTTTAAAAACAAGGATGTGTAACATACTGCATAAGGGAGGCCATCAAAAGGGCCTGCTGACCTCTGACTGAAATACATTAAACTCTTTGAAAACAATAACCCAGAATATTTCTCCTTTCTGAGTAGCAGATCTGAAAGCAGAAGCAGCTCAAGCTTCTAATGGCAGTAGACACTGGCCATTTACTTTTCCATTCTGGATGGAGATACTTCTACCCAAAGGCTCTCTTAGGTCTTACACATAGGATTCTGTCTGACCCAGACACTTCTCTAACAGGATTAAGCTACAGGAACTGCAAGCTCTAATAGCTGAGCTTGCAACAAGCTTTTGTTGTTATTACTCACCCCCCACCCCTCACCCTCCCCCCCACCCCCCACCCTCCCCCCCCACCCCCCCACGCCAGCTACTGAACAAGTGCAGTTCACTTTTAGAGAAAAGGTCAACGTTAAATATGAGAAAGTATATTAAATACCTTATCAATACTTTATCCTATTAATATCTCATAGCATATCCTTTTAAACTTGTATTTTCACTACATACACATACACACACATGTATACACTCATTTATTGGTTTGGTTTTGGGGAATACGGGCTTGACATGTAGCCCAGGCTAGATTTAAATATGAAATCCTTCATACCTCCCAAATGCTGGGATTACAGGTGTGAGCCACCATGCCACTTAAAAACACATACATTTCTTTTTGTCACAAAAAGTGGGTCATAATTTACGTGCTGCATTTGTCTCTTGCAACATCTATCATTCTATGTAAACAATACCTGTCTTTGTGTAGCAATTAGGTTATCTTTGGGCCTCACATCTTCATCTACAGGAGGAATACTATCTCCCTCACAGGTGTATGTGATACTAAAATAATCTATGTTAACAGCTAACTAAGAAGCCCATCAGGGACTCAAACCAATGATGTTTGTTTTTAATGCTGCCTGATAAGAGTTTATTCAGCCAATTCTTCACCCGCCCCAGTGTTAGCACTAAAACAGCATCAAGGCTGGCAAAGACAGCTCAGATGGTAAAATGTTCCAGCTCAGAATCCAGGGTAAAACAGACAGGTTTGTGGGCTGGAGAGACAGTCAAGAGCACTGGCTGCTCTTTTTTTCAGAGGACCCGGGTTCAATTCCCAAGACCCACGGGAAGCTCACGTCTGTCTGTAACTCCAGTTCCAGGGAATCTTTACACAAGCATACATGCAGGCAAAACACCAAAGCACATAAAATAAAAATAAATTATTAAAAATAATAAAAGATAGGTGTGGTGGCACATGCTTGTACTCCCACTGCTCAAGTGGCAGAGACTCACTGGACTTGATGTGTCCCAGGCGGGTGGTGGTGGTGCTGGAGTGATGGCTCAGAGGCCAGAAGAACTTGCTGCTCTTCCAGAGGGCCAACCAAGGTTCAGTTCCCAGAACTCACACGATGGCTCACAACCACGCATTACCCAGGTTCCCTGAGATCCACACCCTCTTCTGGCCTCTGTGAGCACTAGGCATGCACATGGTATACAGACATACAGGTAAAACACTCACACATAAAATAAATAAATCCAAAAAAATGTTTTTAAAATAGTAAAATTAAAAGGACAATGCCTGAGGAATGACACCAAGGTTGTCCTCTGGCCTCCACATGTACACATGCACCCACACAGACAAATACACACAAAAAATATTAAAATGAAAACTATATAACTAAATCTTTTTTGCATCCTAAATCTTCTCAGAGTAAGTTTCTAGAAACAGAATGCTGGATCGTTAAACACCCAATTGCTCCCCGATTAGCCAAAACGCTGCCTTTCTTGAAGCACGGACTCTAGTTTTCTAGGAATCCTAAAAGGAGGGAAGAAATCAGTGCTCAAGCCGCTGAGACTCAGAAAAGTTGGGGAGAGAGTTTCTCGTCATCAGCACCGAAACCCTGAGTGCGCCAGAGGTTTAGTGTGTGTCTAGCACGAACACGCCCCCTTCTCCCTGGAAACGTACTCTCCTAAAAGCAACGACCTTCCTGAAAAGCCAGAGCAGGGTTGCGGGCAAGCTCCGTACCTGTCCGGCTCAGTGTCCGCCCCTCCGCCCTGCCCGCCACCACCCAAGTTACGCGAAGAGACTAACTCGTGACCGCCTTGGACGCTGGAACGCGGCCCGGGGCTCCTGCAGGCAGCCTGGCCCGGGACGGCTCGACCCTCTCTCTGGCCTCGTTTCTCCATCAGGGTTCGGAAGCGGGACACTTACAGGAGCCCGGCCATTCCAAGCTCAATGTCCACGGGACACCGAGGGGACCTCGGCCAGAGGTCAGAGGTCAGAGATCACAAGGGACCTGGGTTGCCCCACCCCCGTCATCACCCCAGTGTCGGGGCCTGGCACGGGCGGGGGAAGGTCCCCACACAGGACCCGGACCCCATCGCACCCATCCTCAGGCCCGGTGGGTCCTTAGGGGGAACACCCCGAGGTCAGATGTCACGATGGGTCCCGCCACCTTGCACGGGGACGGAGTTTGGGAGTAACCGGGCCAGGGTCCTTAGAGCACCAGGACCGTCCAAAGCCCACCCTCGGCTCCGGTTTGGGGAGAAGTCCTGGGCCGGAGGTCAAAGGTCACGGCAGAACTTTCCCCCGCGCCCCCGGGCCTCGGCGCACAGGGACGGCGTACCTGGGCAGGGGCTGGCGCCTGCTGCAGCTGCTGCTGCTCCTCGCTGATCTTCTGCTTCAGCTTCTTGAACATGGCGCGGCGAGGGGCCGGCGGCGTCTCTACCCGCGGGACGGCCGGGCCCGGGCCTCGCCGCCTTCCCGTGGAGCTCGCGGGCACGTCGGGGCGCTCGTCCTGCGCGTGTCGGCGTCGCCGCCGCCGCGTCTCTCCTTTCTGGGTGCCACTGGCTGGCCTCGGCCCCCCATCCAGCCCCGTCAGCGGCGGCGGCGGCGGCGGCGACAACGGCAGCAGGTGAACGCGCCCAGGGCGCCTGCGCGGCCGACGTGGAGCTTGCCAAGAGCTTGCTACGGAGCGCGGCGGTGGACAAGACGGATGCGGTGTGGGTGAACGCGCGCGCACAGCGACTCTGGCAGGCACTCACGCCTGCTGGGATCTTTTGCATCCCACCCTTGAGCACCAAAGTGAAGAAGGCTAGGGTGAGAAAGGATGGCGCTAGGGAGCCAGGAGTGTGTTCAGTGTAGGTTGGCACAATTCTTGTTAGAATTCTCTTTAAGGGTTTTTGGTTGGTTGGTTGGTTGGTTGGTTGGTTGGTTGGTTGGTTGGTTGGTTGGTTTTAAGAGAAGATAGGGGGCTGAGGATGTAGAGTGCTTGCCTAACATATTAAGGAGAGTTTGGGTTCTATCCTCAGCACCGCATAAACTGGGTGTGGTGGTGTATACCTATAAACCCCACATCCAGAGGTAGAGGCAATAGGACCGTAAATTCAAGGTCATTCCTTGGCTACTTAACGACTTTAAATGCCAGTTTGAGCTACAATGAGACCCTGCTTCAAAAATAAACAATTTGACCGTGTTGCGTAGACTGAATTTCTAAGCTAAAGTGATTTGCCTGTCTCCAGAGTAGCTGAGGTCCACAGGTGCACCATTTTCTACCTGGTCAGAAAATACCAGCCTTTAGTGCTTAATATTTGTGACTGCACTCCAGAGAAGCCATCATCCCCCACATGGGCTTTTCCATCTGCTAGATAGATTCCAACACTTGCACACACAAAATATCTCTGTGACCTCTGCTTGTCATGACCCATGTGAAATTTCTCAATACTCTGGGTTCTGTACCAGTTACTACCTGAATGACACCCATTCAGTTCTGATACTTTAGATAGTACATTAAGATCTGGGCATGGTGACACACACCTTTAATCCCAGCACTTGGAAAGCTGAGGCTGTTTGATCTCTGTGAGTTTCAGGCCAGCCAGGGCTGCACTACATAGTGAGATCCTGACTCAAGCAGAGGAGAGAGAGAGAGAGAGAGAGAGAGAGAGAGAGAGAGAGAGAGAGAGAGAGAGAGAGAGAGAGAGAGAGAGAGAATATGCTAGATCCCACAGGTTGAGGCCTCAGTACTACAAGTGTACTCCCAATTCTCAATGCCAAGCCCAGGTTGTGTGACTCGAGTTTCTGGCTATTATGGAGGCTCCTGGGGTTCCCTACTGATATTTGGTAGATTTGCTTACATTTACCAATTCCGTAAAAGGGTATGACAAAGAATATAGATGAGGAGATCCATAGCCAAACACCAGAGGGAAGGAAACCTGTCTGAGCATATACTACCTTGTCATAGTTTATTTGCAGGCATTCAAGGCAGGAACCTGGAGGCATGAACTGAAGCAGAGACCAAGGAGGAATGCTGCTCACTTGCTTGCTCCCCATGGCTCACTCAGTTTATTTTCCTGTACAACACAGGACCACCTGTCTAGGGATGGAAACATCCACAGTGGGCAGGGCCCTCCCACCATCAATCATTAATCAAGACAGTGCGTCTACAGACTTGCATACAGGAAAGGTTATGAGTGCTTACATTTAAAAGTCATAGAGGACTCAGAAACACACCAATAAAATACCTCAAGGTCTTAGGAAAACAGCAACAGATCAAACCCAAAATCAGCAGACGGAAATAATAAGGATGAGGACAGACATTGATGAAACGGAGAATTGAAAGAATACAAAGAAATCAATGAAGCTAAGAGTTGGTTCTTTGAAAAGATAAAAATAACAAACCATTAACCAATGGTTTATTATTAAACAAAATAACCAATGGGGTGAATCCAATGAATAAAATCAGAGATGAAAAGGAGAGCATTACAGTAGACACAATGAAATACAGAGGATCATTGGGGAAAACTTTGAAGACTTCTGTTCTAAAAAGAAGCAAAATATATAAGAAATGGATGATTTCTAAACATATATATATAACCTACAAAACTTAAGGGGATATTAGCAACTTAATTATGTCTAAAATGAGCATGAGATTAGGACAGTGTTTACTCAGGGCTCTCTAAAGGAACAGACTTATGGAATGAACACACACACACACACACACACACACACACACACACACTAAAAGGGACTATATTAGGTTGACTGACAGAATGTGGCCCGGGTAGCCCAAGAATGGCTGTCCAGATGGAGTTGATAATCACGATTTGCCATCACAGGCAGTAGTAAAGAGTCTCCAACAAAGAAAAGCTCAGGACTGAACAGATTACCTGCCAAATTCTACCGTACTTTTAAAGAAGAATTAGCAACCTTGACAATCTGGAAGGAAAACAACTCATTCTACGAAGATAATATTATACTAATATCCAACCAGATAAAGACACACACACAAAGAAAACTATATGCCAATTTCCATGATGAACTAGGCACAAAAATTCTCAAATACTTGTAGACCAGGGGGCTGGAGATGGTCCAACAGTGAAGAGCACTTGTTGCTTTTAAAAAAGGGCCCTGGTTTTGTTCCCAGCACCCACATGGTGATTCACAACTCTCTGTAAGCCCAGTTCCAAGGGCTCTAACACCGCTTTGTGACCTCTAAAGACAGCAGTTATGCACATAATGCACAGTCAGAAATGCAGGCAAAAGCTATATCCTACAAACATCTAAACAACATTATTCTAAGTGGAGAAAAACAAGACACATTTCCTGCAGTCAGGAGTAGAGCATGGGGGCACACTCCACTTCCATGCAGCAGTGGGGGTGGGGTGGGAGGGGTGGGGGTGGGGGAGCACTCCATTTCTATGTGGCAAGGGGGCACACACTCCACTTCTAAGCCGCATGGGGCCACATGCCATCCACTTCTATGAAGTGGCACGTGGTGGGGTGGGGGTGGGGAGTACACTCCACCCACTTCTGTGCAGCAGGGCCCTAAGAGAAGAGAAATAAAAGGGATTCAGACAGGAAAGGAAGAAGTCAATTTCCCCCTATGTGCAGATGATATGATCCCATACTTGAGACCCTAAAGACTCCATCTGAACTCTTAGATTGAAGAAATACTTTCAGTCAAGTCATAGGATACAAAATGTACATCAACAATCAGTAGTTTTCTATATACCAATAATGAACTTTAAGAGGAAGAAATCTGAAAAAGATTCCCTTTAAAGTAACCATGCAAAACAAAACAAACAGACCACCTTGGAGGATAGCTAATCAAAGAGGCAAGAGATGCCTGCAAAAACTAAAAACCCTACAAAGAGAAATGAAAAGGATGCTAGGAGTCAGCAAGCCCTTCCTCCCCCTGGATCAGCACAGTTAAAATTGGGAAAATGGTCAGTGCACACACGTTATGCAGGCAAACATACATAATGTAAATTTTAAAATGACAATAGGAATCTCTTAAAATACATATACATGCAGATGTGATAAAAATCAAAATGTAAAGCCCAAGACTCAGAGAGAAATTAAACGTCTTACCCAAGGTAACACAGCTTACACATGATTGAGGCAGCAACCGAATACTCGAGTTTTCATTCCTGTGAAGCCCGTGCCCACACCACCACTCACATTACCTCTGTATCCTTTGCCGTTGTCCCACAGTCTCCCACTGACACTGTTTCTCTAAACTCTCCAGCTCTGCTCCAAAATGATGGAGTGATTAATGTTCCAATTCCCCCATCAGTGTAGGAGGTCTTTGTGTTTCAGTGTTAAACTTGTACGTTCAGACAAGTATCCTCAGGTGTAACGTGTATTCACTGCATTTTCTTTCCATACCAGATTCCCTGACACTGGTATCAGGGAAGAAATTCACATGCATATATATGTTAGAACAGGACAGATGGAAACCACTTGGAGTGTGTGTGCGTGTGTGTGTGTGTGTGTGTGTGTGTGTGTGTGTGTGTGTGTGTGTGTATACTAGGGATGACTCCAGGGCCTTGCACATACTAGGTGAGCACCATAGACACTGAGCTATAGCACTCACTGTCCTGTGTTTATTAGAGTCGGTGACAGAGATTGGGAGATCAAAATACTGGTATTTCTACACTGTTTGAATATTTCTAATTTGAACATTCCTGTGAACATTTACTTTGCATGTCTTAGTAAGGCTATCAAAATCATTGCTATAAAACCTTGGAAAACCTCCCTCAGGAGCCAGGCCTCTGCATCAGAGTCTAAACTTAGATGGTGACTCAACGTGGCATTTGACCAACTTTTTGGCCTGGAGTAATTTCTCTTTAGAAGATTATTTTTTTCCTCTTCATTTTTTAATTTAATTATCATTGTAGACCAAAAGTGGACTAACTAGGAGAAATGAGGGCTGATGTTATTACCATTATTGTCTCCATTTTATGAATAGGCACAGAGTTAAGGGAGGGGGTGGAGCAACAGCCCAATCACCCAGAGGCTTCTGATTACACACAGCTGGAGAGCCAGTGCCATTCCTTACTATTTATTTGGTCCTCGACTGTAACAGGCATAGGCTTAGGACTTTCTCATCTTCTTTGAGATATGCTTGGATTTTTAAAAGCTATTCGGTTATTAATGGTTTTGTATTTAGCTATATCCAAAAATAGTTGTAAAGCTAATGATGCAAAAATTCAGTTATAATAGCCATTCAAAGGGGGAAATCCGACCCTCAGGGCTGAGATACAAGACTCATTTTAAGAATGAGGTATGAGGTCTAAGCCAGGCTATGGTGACTTATGCCTTTAAAACTATCACTTAGGAGGCAGAGGCAGGCGGCTCTCTGAGTTCAAAGCCAGCCTGGTCTACAGGAGTTCCAGGACAGCCAGGACTACACAGAGAAACCCTGTCTCAAAAAAAACCCAACCCCCCCCCCCCAAATTAAAAAGAGTGAGGTATTTTGCTAACTAGGGTTGATGGGATGAAGTGAGGTAAGAAAGAGCCAGGTCCTCTGTCTCTTTGTAAACACTTGTTAACCAACCCTAAAGCACACAGATTAACTCCTGTGTGTTATTTAAAAAGAAGCAAAAACTGGCTTTATACTGATGTTAGATTCTATACAGAGACCAAGTATGGGGTCAGAGAGATGATGGCTCAGTGGTTAGGAGCACTCACTGTTCTTACAGAGGACCTGGGTTCAGTTCCCAGTTCCCACATGGCTGCTGCTGGCAGTCTGGAAGTAACTCCAGTTCCAGCACATCTGACACTCTCTTCTGGTCTTTGGGGCACCAGGCACACATATGGTGCACATGCATACATAATCATTTAGAAAGAGAGAGAGTATAATGCACGACCATATTGACAGGAATGTCCACTGAATGGGTCTGAAGACACAAGCTTGCTACCTGTAGTGGAAGAAAGCGCTCAACCTCCACCCTCTCTTTTTTTCTTCCTGTCTTTCTTCTTAAAAAAAAAATGATATTGCACCCCATTGCCCAGCTTGACGCCAAAAGTTTGGGCTCAGCCTTCAGAATAGCTGGGACTCCAGACAGACATACACTACTTTACCTGACTTTCTGTTTTTTGTTTTTTGTTTTTTAACTCTAAGATGGTGAACCACCACAAAGTTCCTATGAAAATAAAATGATTATTGTGATTATAAATTGTCTTAAAAGATTCATTCCCTACTTCTAAAAATGAAATTATTAAAGTACTGAAGGCTGGAGATGTAGCTTGGGGGTAGAATGCTTGCCTCACCTGTTCTATGCCTTGTGTTCAATCTCTAGTACTATAGACAAATCCAAAGTAGTCTTAAAGGACTTTCTAGAATCCAGATCTGATGACTAAGACCTGTAATCCCAAACACTCAGGGAACAGAAACAGTATTACAATTTAAGGGCATCTTGAACAATTTAGCAAAACCCTGACTTAAAAAACACTTAGTCATGCCAGCACACACACACACACACACACACACACACACACACACACACACACACACACACAAAGTTTACTACTTAGTCATGCCACTATACACACACATACACACACACACACATATACACACACTGCAATATATGGTGTGATACCATTAATTTTTTTTAAAGATTTATTTATTTATTATGTATACAGTGTTCTGCATGCATGTGTCCTTGCAGGCCAGAAGAGGGCACCAGATCTCATTACGGGTGGTTGTGAGCCACCATGTGGTTGCTGGGAATTGAACTCAGGACCTCTGGAAGAGCAGTCAGTGCTCTTAACCACTGAGCCATTTCTCCAGCCCGGTGTGATACCATTATTAAAGTAAAAATGTATATATACTCATAAATATATGATTCTCAAAGAGTTTTATTTTTTACTTCAGAATGTTAATTTGATATGGCTTAACATACATATTACAGAATATATCTGGAAAGATGAGGAAGAAACTAGTAATGGTGTTTGTCCCCAGCAAAGGGACTAGATGGGCTGGATCAGTAATGGTAACTACTTTTATATCCCTTACACATTTTAAATTTACACTCTAAGCATGTATTACCTCCTCCAAAATTTATTTTAACATGTTGAAGAAGAAAATATGGAAATTATTTTGACCCCTTGAATTCATTTTCCACCAACTAATAAGTATGTGTGTGTCCATAAATGCTTAGAGAAAAATCATAAAGTGATGCCGGACGTGCTAACCTTAAATGGTGTAATTAAACAGGGAGCTGAAGCCTTCTTAATATCCATTTTGTGTGTTTCTGCACACTTTGAGTGTTTATAAAGAGAATGCTTTTGCCAACATGGAGCTGAACAGGGGAAAACAGGGCCTCTTTCCTGCCTCGCCCTTGGAATTGGAATAGGGAATTTTAGAACTTTTGCAGAATCTGCAAAAAGAAATAAACTCAAAATATTTTACAGTAGAATGTAGAATTTCTAAACTCTAGATTGTCCTTTGGAAAAAGGGCTTGGCTGAAAATATATAGTGCATTCTCTAATTTCCAACATGCTGGGATTTGGAGTCACCTGAGAAGTAAACCTCTGGATGTGTCTGTGAGGGCATTTCTAGGTCAGTTTAACAGAGGAGGGAGACCCACCCTGAATGTGGGCAGCCTTCCCATGGGCTGGGCTCCGAGGTTAAATGAAAAGTTGAAAGTGGGCTGAGCACCAACGTTTGTCTCTGCTTTCTGTGGATGCCATGTCTACACCCATGATGGACTGTGTCCTCAAACTGTGATCCAAAATACTCTTTTAGCTGCTTTTACTTAACCAACACAGCACTTCACTCAATACTCTTATCAAAGGTGTCTTCATGGGGGGAATAAAATGGACATTACCAGTGTGGGGTGGTGAAATGGGGGCATGGGAACAGAGGGATCAGATGGGGGAGGATGAAGGGAGAGAGTACTAGGAGCAACAACTGGAATCAGGGGCATCTCTAGGGTGTGCTAGAAACCTAGAGAAATGGAAATTCCCAGGAATCTATGAGGGTGACCCTAGCTAAGACTCTTAGCAATGGGAGAGATGGAACCTGAACGAGTCATCTCCCATAACCAAGCAAAACTTCCAGTGGAGGGGCTGGGACACCAATCCAGCTAGAAACCCTTTGACCTACAAGTTGTCCTACCAATAAGATGTGCCGGGGTAAAGATGGCACAGAAATTGTGGGGGTGACCAGCTGATGACTGGCCCAGCTGGAGACCCAAACCCTGAGAGGGAGCTCACCACTGAGGGTCAGGACCCAGAGGTGGGATACCTCAGAGACCTAGGATAGAACTAAACACGACTAGCAAAAAAAAAAAAAAAAAAAAAAAAAAAAAAAGTCAATGAAATGATTCCTAACGATATTCTGCTGTACTCATAGATTGGTGCCTAGCCCAACTCATCAGAGAGGCTTCCCGCAGCAACAAATGGAAACAGATGCAGAGACTCAGAGCCCAACATTAGGCGGAGCACGGGAAATCCTGCCCAACAAGGGGAGGAAGGATTATAGGAGCCAGTAGGGTCAAGGACACAAGAAAACCCACAGAACCAACTAACCTGGGCTCATAGGGGCTCACAGAGACTGAACTGACAACCAGGGAGCCTGCATGGGACTAACCTAGGCCCTCTGCATGTATGTTACAGTTGTTTAACTTGGTCTTCTTGTGGGACTGCCAACAGTGGGAGCAGGGGCTGTCTCTGTCTCTGTTGCCTGCTTTTGGGACCCATTCCTCTAGCTGGATTGCCTCATCCAGCCTTAATAGGAGAGGAGGTGCCTAGTCTCCCTGCAACTTGATATACCATGGGAGGTTGATAGCCATGGGAGGCCTGTCCTTTTCTGAAGAAACAGAGGAGGAGGAGTGGATGGGGCTGGGGGTGGGAAGGTGAGAGGAGAGGAGGGAGGGGAAACTTAGGTTGGGATGTAAAAACAAACAAAAAACAAACAAACAAACAAACAAACAAACAAGAATGTCTTGGGGCTGGAGGGATGGTTCAGTGGTTAAGAACACTTGCTGCTGTTCTTGCAGAGGACCTGGGTTTGATTACCAGCACCCACATAGTGCCTCACAACTGGTTAAAAATTCCAGTTTCAGGGGTTCCATCGCCCTCTTTGGACCTCTGCAGGCACTGTAGTACATATATATACATGCAGACAAAATGCTTATACATATAAAAATAAATTAAAAAATTAAAAGTCTTTAAAAAACTACATTTTTTACCCATGCAACCCCACCACACCCTCCGAGTTGCTATCTGATCCTCTCTGGGCAGGCTTCCCTGGTTCGTTTCAGCCTTCAGCCCTCAGCCAGACCCCTCTCAAGTCTCCCGACATCTGTCACTCACTGTCCAGACCCCCTCTCAAGTCTCCCGACATCTGTCACTCACTGTCCTTGTGCGGGAAAGGCGGTTGTTGCACTTGGCAAACAAAAGAACCTCTAAATTCTTTGCTTTTTTTTTTTAAACCGTCTCTACTGAAAGAGTGACTTCTAAATTATTTTCAAAGGATAAAAGGAAGACATGTTTTTTGTAGTAATTTTTAAAGGGCCACCCTTATAACCTAGGAACACTAAACAGAAAAAAAAAGAGGGAGACATCTAAACTGACATTTCTTCATCATAGGACAAAAATTCTTCAACACCTAAGGACCTTTATATTAAAGAGAGTTTTTAGGCACTACACTTTTATAAAAATAGAGGGGCTGGAGAGTTGGCTCAGTAGTTAAAAGTACTGGCTGCTCTTCCAGAGGACCTGCGTTTGGTCCCCAGCACCCACCCATGTGGTGGCTCACAACTAGCTATAACTTCAGTTTTAGGGGATCCGATACCTGTTCTGACCTCCAAAAGCACCAGGCACACATGTGGGTGCACATACCCATTTGCAAGGACACACACACACAATTAAATAAGTAGTTTTTTTTTTTGTTTGTTTGTTTGTTTTGTTTTCGAGACAGGGTTTCTCTGTGTAGCTCTGGAGCCTTTCCTGGATCTCACTCTGTAGACCAGGCTGACCTCGAACTCACAAAGATCCACCTGCCTCTGCCTCCCGAGTGCTGGGATTAAAGGTGTGTGCCACCACCGCCCGGCTTAAATAAGTAGTTTTTAAAGGGTGGAGAAAATCCAAGTCTAGGCAGCTTTAGTAAGAGTCAGGCCTGACGTGGACCCGAGGGAGATGGCGAGGCATCCAGGAAAGTCAGAGAAGGAGCATGTGTACCCTCTATCAGGGTAACAGTTGCCCTTGGTGGTTCCCATGCAGCCAAGTGGGGGTGGTGGTGGAGTGTAGGGTCACTCTGCTCACCTGTAAGGCAACTGGGGCCTAGGTGTCTAAGGCAAAAACTCTGCCCTCCCCACACCTGTGATAAGCTGTCTTCAGCATTCCTTCCTCTAAACAGAGCTCTCAACTCTGGACCACTCCCCATGCACCGGTTGGTCAGCATCCTAATGGGCACACCCAGAGAACTCAGTTCCACATTCAGCTTCCAGAGAGAGGAGCAGGTGCCTGGATCAGTGGCCATCGTGACTTCTAGAGTGGCTGTCTCGCATTTCTAAGAGTGAGTGAATTCTATTCTTCTTCATTTGAAAGTCCATTATCCGGAGTGCCCTGACCTGCTCCAGGCTTGAACAGTCTTTGAGAGGAAAAGAGTCTTCTTGTATCTTTTCCTATTATGTGTGAGATTTGTTCTCCTCCCAAGGGACCAGGAACAGAGGCCAGCACTGAGGGATGACTGTGAAAATGTTGACCTTTAGCAACAGTCCCTAACCACTGCTGATTGTGACAACCCAGAGCGGTTATGGGTGCGGCCAAAGAAATTGTCCCCAATCTGCTCCCAGATAAAGATGTTTCTTGTATAGGACAACTCCTTTGATTCTGACATCCACCCAGACAACTGGACAGTAGCACTGACTGGCATGCAGTGAGTGTCACTTCTGGGCAGAGAGACCATCCTCCGCTGCCCCTCACCTTTGCTCTATTTGCAAGTACCTTCACCCTGTGCCCCAGGGTAGAGGACATTATTGTGAAGGGCAGTGCTGTCAGAATTATGCCTAGAGAAGTGCCCACAGACACTAACCCACTGCCATTGCTCCCCCTCGCCCTTTCCCTGAGGTGCCTGTCTATCTGTCCAGCGGTCACCCTCTCTTTCCCCACCCCCTTTACTAACATCTATGTGCGGCAGGCAGGATCAACCAGGACATTATGCCCACACTAGGAAGAGGGAGTTCATTTATCTACATGTTTGGAAAACCAAACATCCAAACTGGGTGATGAGACAATCTAATCCTATAAGGATGTAACAAAGGACCAATTGCTTTCTAGCGCATTTAAAAAGAAATTATTTATTTATTTTGTTTGGAGGAGGTGCACATATGTCACGTCATAGAACTTTGTGTGGTGGTCAGAGACTCTCACCTTCTGCCTAATTGAGGCAGGTCTCTTGCTGTTTCTGCTGCTACTCACCCCAGGCTAGCTGCCCTTCAAGCTTCTGCCAGATTCTCTCGGCTTCCCCTGCCATTTACTCTGGGCATGCAGATGGGTGCATCCAGTTTTTCCATGGGCTCCAGGGATTTAGTTCAAGTAGTCAGGCCTGTGTGCGCATGCGCACACGCGCGCGCGCGCGCCTCTTTCCCTCCTGAGTCGGCTCTCAGACCCCGCTGCACTTTACTACCTAGATTGATGCAGGTCATTGCTTTTGTTACTGTTGCCGTTTCTTCTCCAAATAGTACTGAGGATTGTAAGCCAAAAGAGAAAACCACCCACTAATACCCATGAAAGGGGCCTGGAGAGATGGCTTAGCAGTTAAGAGTACTGGCTGCTCTTCCAGAGGACCTGGGTTCAATTCCCAGCACCCACAGGACAGCTCCCGACCATCTGTAAGTCCAGCTCAGAGGATCTGTCTCCCTCTTCTGTCCTCCATAGCACCAGGCATACATGTGGTATACAGATATCCTTGCAGGCAAAATACCAACACACATAAAACAAAACTGCAAAAAGGAAAACCTACGTAAAACAAAACTGCAAACAAAAATAATGGGCAAAGGCCAGCAAGATGGATCAGTGGGTAAAGGTGCCTGCCACCAAGCTTGATGACCTGGGCTGGATCCCCAGAACCCACATGGTGGAAGGAGAAAACCAACTCCCACAAGCTGCACTCTGACCTCCATCCATACAACATGGTGCAGGCCCACACACATACAACAAACAAACATCTTTTAAATGTTAAAAAGAGTGGGGGGTGGGGGGAGGCGGGAGACATATCAAACCCAACAGATGCTCAAGTCACTACCTAGAGAAACAAAAAACAAGAAAACTCAAGTTAACATGAAATGGATTACTCACAATTCCTCAACACTCAAAACAAATATAACAAACTAATTGAAACAAAGGAAAAACAGTTCAAATCTATACTGTACACTGTGAACCAGTTGCTGGCCATGGCAGCACACACCTTTAATCCCAGCAGAGTCAGGTGGATCTCTGTGAGCTGGCGGCCAGCCTAGTCTACACAGTGAGTTCCAGGACAGCCAGGGCTACACAGAGAAACCCTGTCTCAAAAACAAATGACAACAAAAAAGTGACCAGTTTTCAAAGATGGTTCAAACAAGTGAACTATGGGTGCATTAAGGAAATCACAGGACAAAGTAAGCAAAATGAATGATAAATAAAAATGCAGAGGAAACAGCTAGAGACTAGAAAATAAAAACAGAAATTGGAAGTAAGTCAATCAACCAAAGAAAAGGTGAAGTTTGGAGTGTTGCTGACAGATTAGAGCAAGGAGAAGAAAGAATGTCAGGAGGGATGGGGAGATGGCTCAGCAGTTAAGAGCACTGGCTACTCTTCCAGAGGACCTGGGTTCAGTTCTCAGCATCCACATGATGGCTCACAATTGCCTGTAACTTCAGTTCTAGGGGGAAATCTGACATCCTCTTCTGGCCTCTGTAGGTACTGCATGCAAATGGTGCACATACATGCAGGTAAAACACTTAATACACATCAAACAAAAATAATTTTTTTTTTGAGTCAAGTTTTCTCTGTATAGCCCTGGCTGTCTTGGAACTTGCTCTACAGACCAGGCTTGTCTCAAACTCACAGAGATCCACCTGCCTCTGCCTCTTGAGTGCTGAGATTAAGGCATGGGCTACCACTGCCCAGCTTAAAAATAAATCTTAAAACAAAAATAAAGAATGTTTGAAAGACAAGAATAACCCAGTAGGGTAACAACAAAGAAAAAAATTAAGCAAGAGCACAACTTTAAAGACTTCTAATACATATCAAGAGATCTAATCTAAGAATGATCGGGGTAGAAGGATAAAGGCTAGAGTCAGAAACTGTTCAGTGAGTGAGATTACAACAAACATTTCCCACACAGATGTACAAGTAGAAGAAGCACTTGGAACTTCAGATAAACACAACCAGAAAAGAACTTCTCTTTAGATATGTTGTAAACTGCACCTGTTTGACTGGGCTGTGGTGGTGCACACCTCAGTCCCAGCACTCAGACAGGGGTGTGGTGGTGCACACCTTCAGTCTTCACACTCAGAAAGGGGCAGCAGATCTCTGTGATTTCCAGGCCAGCCTTGTTGACTTAGTTAGGGTTTCTATTGCTATGAAGACACACCATGACCATGACAACCCTTATAAAGGAAAACATTTAATTAGTGCTGCTTTACAAATTCAGAGGTTTAGTCCATTATCATCATGGTGGGAAGCATGGCAGCATGCAGACAGACATGGTGCTAAAGAAGTAGCTGAGAGTTCTACATCTGGATGGGCAGACAGCAGGAAGAGAGACACTGAGCCTGGCTTGAGCATCTGAAATCTCAAAGCCCACCCTGAGACACACTTCCTCCAACAACTACTCTAACAAGGCCACACCTCCTAATAGTGCCACTCCCTATGGGCCTATGAAGGCCATTTTCATTCAAACCACCACATTCCACTCCCTGGACCCCATAGGTTTGTAGCCATATTATAGTCCCACTTCAAAAGTTCCCATACTCCATGACAGTATAGCACTGTTTAAAAGTCCAAAGTCTAAAGTCTCTTCTGAGATTCAAGCAATCTCTTAACTGTAATCCCCTGTAAACGCAAAATGAAAAAGCAGATCACATTCTTCCAACATATAATGGCACAGGATATACATTACCATTCCAAAAGGGAGGAAAGGGAACATATTGAGGAAATCCTGGACTAAAGCAAGTCTGAAAACCAGCTGGGCAAATCCCAAACTCTGCATCTCCATGTCTGATGTCAAAACACTGTTCAGATCTCCAACACTGTTTAGCTTTGTTGACTACAACACACTTCTTTCTCTTGGGCTGTTAACAGTTCTCCTTGGCAGGTATCCCCTGACTCTGGCATCTCCAATACCTTGGGGTCTCAAAGGCAATCCAGGCTTCACCTTCACAGCTTCAGGCAATGGCCTTTTCTAGGCCTCCATGCAGGGACAGCCATGACATACGCCTGGCCTCAGAGTTTTTCCTTACTTGCAGAGGGAGATTCCATAATCCCTTTCTTGTATCCTTGACTCTAAATGCAGAACCAAATGGTTGAAGCTGCCAAGTTCTGCTGCTTGCTGAGGCTGGAACATGGCCCCTTGTTCAAATCAATACATATTTTGTATTTTTTCCTTGCTCAGCTTGCTCCTTTTCATTATAGATCTGCGTAAGTGTGGACACTTACAACCAAGCAACAAAGTCAACACTAGGCTGTCTAGAAATCTCTGCCAAAGCTGTTAATCTATACATCTTCACTTTAGCCTCAGACAGATTTTTTTTTGTACAAGAGCAGACAGTAGCCACATTCCTCACCAAAATACCACAAGAATAATCTCTAGGCCACACACTAATATTCTTCTCCTCTGAAACCATTTGAGCCAGGCTCTCACAGTTCAACTCATCCTCAGCACCACTGTCTTCCACACTCCTACTAGTATGGCCCATCAAGCAGCACTTAAAGCATTCATCTGCTTTTCTGATCCAGAGTCCCAAAGTCCATATTACTCCAGACAAAAACACGGTCCAGCCTATCACAGCAATACCCCAGTCTCTGGTAGCATCTTCTATCTTAGTCAAGGTTTCTATTGCTGTGAAGAGACACCATGACCACGGTAACTCTTATAAAGGAAAACATTTTTTTGGGGCTGGCTTACAGTTTCAGAGGTTTAGTCCATTATCATCAGGGCAGGAAGCATGGCAGCATGCAGGCAGACATGGTGCTGTTGAGGTAGCTGAGAGTTCTTCATCTGGATCGGCAGACAGCAGGAAGAGAGACACTGGGCCGCCCTTGAGCATCTGAAACTCAAAGCCCACCCACAGTGACACACTTTCTTCAACAAGGCCACACCTCCTAATAGTGCCACTCCAACCACCACACTTGTCTACATAATGAGACTCTGTCTTTAAAAAAAGAAGAAGAGACGTGTATTGTAGTTAAAATGCCAGAACTACCAAGCAAAGAAACAGTACCAGAGCTGCAAGAGAATAAAGCCAGCATACCTAAAGCCAAGCCTGTAGGAAGAACGTCAGCCCTCTCAGCGTAAGTCATGAAAGGTAGCAATCTGGAATACTAGACTTTATACCCTGAAAATAAATAGCTGTAAACTAAGAACCCAGGCTGCCAGGCTTGCATGGCAGGGGCCTTTACCGGGTGGACCATCTGATCAGACCTTGAGTTCATCTTTCTCTCTCTCCCCTTCCCACCTCCACTCTGAGATAGGGTCTATTAGCTAGCCTGGAACTGATGCATAGACCGGGCTAGCCTCCAACTCACAGAGATCCACCTGCTTCTGTCTCTTGAGTGTTGGGATTAAAGGTGCATTCTACCACTCCTGACTCAAGTTGACTTTTTGTTTTTCCATGTGCTTTGCCTGCATATAACATGTGCTTGCTTAGTGCCTTGGGAGGCCAAAAGAGGGTGTCAGATGCCCTGGTACTAGAGTTACAGATTGTAGATGAAATTCTAAACATTCTTATTAAATAAGAAACACAGAGCCAAATACAGAGTTAAAAGCCCAAGAGATCAGAGAACTAGCAAAGAGCCAAGACTACCTTTAGCTCACCATTCACTGCCATTGCTTCCCCTGAGGAAGCATTTCTTCTTGTCTGAATTGTCTTTTTATTGCCTTTCTGTTCTGCCTTCTCATTGGCTCTAACCCAACCATATGACTTCCTCGTCACTGCCTGTCTATACAGACCTCCAGGTCTCTATGGTTGGTACTGGGATTAAAGGTTTGTGTCACCATTCCTGGCTGTGTGTAGCTGGAGAGCTTCTCTCCAGGTCCGGCCAAGCCCCGGCAGTCTGACAGCCCACTTATAAAATAAACACACAGATGCTCATATTATTTAAACTGTTTGGCCTAATGGCTCAGACTTCTTGCTAACTGTTCTTATATCTTAAATTAACCCGTTTCTACTAATCCATAAGTTACCACATGGCTTGTGGCTTACTGGTATCTTTACATGTTGCTTGTCATGGCCGTGGATGGCAGCGTCTCTCTGGCTCAGACTTCCACTTCCCAGAATTCTCTTTTCTGCTTGTCCTGCCTATACTTCCTGCCTGGCTACTGGCCAATCAGCATTTTATTTATACAAAACAATATCCACAGCAGCTATGTCCTTGACCACACAGAGAATCTGCCTGCCATGTAATCAGATTAAGGGCATGGGCTACCACCACCTGACTTCTGTTCCTGGCTCGCTAATGACCTCTGATCTCCAGTCAAACTTTATTTATTAACATACAAATAAAATCACACTTCAGCACAATTAAAATATCACCATATTTCCCCCTATTATTCTAATAAAAAGAAAGAAGGAAAAAAGTTATAACTAATATAAGAAAAACGATATACAATAAGTACAATAACTATATACAATATATATAAGCAATAAATACCTAAACAATGTCTAGTCCATTTGCATTTGACAAACTCAGAGAAAATATTCTATTATCTTTCCTATTTTGGTAAGTCCAAAATATGCCTGATAAGTTTCTATCCTAACTTATATTACTAACAGAGTTATCTTATAATGTCTTTCAAATTTATACACTTACACCTCTTTAGTGAGTTTCTTTTCTGAAATTCTTAACAAGAAAAACTGTAACTATAACTGTCTAATCTTCAACTCACTATAACTATAACTATCTAATCTTCAACTCCCTCAGAGACCCAAGAAGGAAATAATATTACCTAAAAAAACAGGAAGTGCATGAAAGTGGCTTCCAAAAAAAAATGTGAGTTGACAGAAACAGCCAGTTGCCTGGACAGTCACCTGAGGTTTCTCCACAGTGTTGGGGCATCATCTTCAGCCTATACGCTTAGTGTTTCTGAAAGACTCATTTGTGAAGTAGGATGTACACAAGGCCTACAGTTTGACCTCACATTTGGTGAGGAAGTCCATATACCAGAAACACCTGAATTCCACTAGTGTCTTGTCATGATTCAGGACTTTAAATTCTGGAAATTTTGATGTTTTTGGAATTCAGCTGTTCATTCTTCTTGGCTTGTGTGTGTGGCTTCATCTCGACATCCCGTTCTTTTCCGCATCCCATTCTTCTAGGCTTGTGGGTGGCTTCATCTCTTTTATTAAATGCCAGTCTACCATTGAGAGATTAGACTCCATCAGCTTAGTTACTCTTTCAAGAATAACTGTTTCAGGTGCTGTTCCACTATACATCAGAAGCTATTGGTCCACTTCTTATTCAGTTGCCTTCAAAGAAAGGAGCACTGTACCTTTTCCAGACTGCAAAGGTCACTTCAGGGATGGTGCCATATTGTCCTGGCCTCAGAGAATGCCTGTTGTTAAAGCCACTACCATACTTGTCTTGGCAAGAATCGATAGTCCTTTGTTTCATGTCCTGTCTGTTCACTTTGTCCTGTTTGTCAGCAGTTGATTCAAGGACACTTTGTTATCCAGTGGTGTTGGGTCCTGATCCCCATTCCTTGGATAGCTGTTGCCTTGCTTGCTGACCTTGATCAGATGTCCTCCCTATGCTAATTCCCTGCTGGTTTCCTTCCTCCTAAACAGCTTACCAGAGGTTCCTTGTTTGTGTATCCTGCATATTGGTGTAAACAGCTCAGATGCAAGAATGTAAAACATCTGTAGAGAACTTCTGCCCTCCAGGGTTCTCCCACTGTTCTGTAAGCCTATATTTAAGGCCTCTTCCCTCCTTCAATAAAGGGCATTCTACTGAGATGAATGACCCACTGTCTTGTCTCTGTTTTAATCCTCAGCCCCTCACTAGGACATAGTGAATGGGTAGTAGCATGGACGCTACACAGTGGCTAACATTTGCCACAATGAATGTTGACTCCATATGCCCATATCTTCTCTGAAGTAGATTGGTGCTGCCAGGAGCTAACATGTCTCATAGTCATAAAAAAAGAAAAAAATTCTCAGTTATTAAAACATTTTAAATGCTCTGTTCTGCAGATCTCTGAAGGGTTTGAAGATCACCTGTCCATATATTTGCTCGACCTTAAAAACATATGTAGGAGGCAGGCAGGCACAACAGGTGATAGCCGAAATACAGTCGCAATAAAGACTAGGAACAGAGCTATTACCCTCTGAAGAGCTAGTGAAAACAAACTCTTAATCAAAAGCTTGGAACAGGGATGCCTCTAACCCCAACACCCGGGGAAGAAGCTATCTCCATGGGACGGAACCAGAACGAATCTGAACACTCCATCTGAGGACAACCCAGGGCCCAGCTGCTGATCCTGCAAAACCCAACAACTTGGAGGTGTTGGTGAGACTACCCCGCTCAGCTGAAATCCATCCAGGAGAGGATTCAGATCCCTACAGTTTGAATTCTGAGGAAACAAGATCAGCTGAGGAGTTGATGAATGAACAAAACGTGACCTGGGAACACAGAAGAAGGCGCTGCCCAGCCACCAAACCAGATCACCAGAATCATAAGTATATACTTCACTGACTGAGATCAGTGACTGCCCCTGAAGAAACAGTCCAATAGCACCAATTTAACCAAGAACTCCTACTGAACCAAGACTAAAAATTAGAACAAGGGGGGTACTCTCAGACACAGACACCACCTGCACGGAGCAGAGGAAGAGATGAGTAGATGCCAGTGCAAAAATACAGGCAACAACATAAAGACCTATATGGCAACATCAGAACCTAGTGATTCTACACCTGCAAGACCTGAACATACCAAGACAGAAGAAACAGGAGAAATCAACCCTAAAAATGACTTTAAGAAGATGATAGAGGCCCTTAAAGAGGAAATAAAAAATTCCCTTAAAGAGGAAATAAAAAACTCCATTAAAGAGGAAATAAAAAACTCCCTTAAAGAAATGGAAGAAAAAACGAACAAAAAATGGGAAGAAATCAAAGAAAGCCAAGAAAAAGCAATTAAACAGATGAAAGAAACATTCCAAGATCTGAAAAATGAATTTGAGACAATAAAGAAAACACATGCTAAGGGAATGCTGGAAATAGAAATCCTGACTAAACGAACAGGAACTACAGAAACAAGCATAACCAACCGATTGCAAGAGATGGAACAGAGAATCTCTGACACTGAAGACACAATAGAGAAAATAGATTCGTCAGTCAAAGAAAACACTAAAGACAAAAAAGTCGTAAAACAAAATGTCCAGGAAATTTGGGACACCATGAAAAGACCAAACCTAAGAATAATAGGGATAGAAGAAGGAGAAGAATACCAACTCAAAGGCACAGAAAATATATTCAACAAAATCATAGAAGAAAACTTTCCCAACCTAAAGAAAGAAATACCTATGAAGATACAAGAAGTTACAGAACACCGAATAGGCTGGATCCAAAAAAAAAGTCCCCTCGCCACATAATAATCAAAACACTAAACACACAGAACAAAGAAAAAATATTAAGAGCCGCAAAGGAAAAAGACCAAGTAACATAAAAAGGCAAACCCATTAGAATAACACCAGACTTCTCAATAGAGACTATGAAAGCTAGAAGATCATGGACAAATCTTATGCAGACACTAAGAGACCACAGATGCCAACCCAGACTATTATACCCAGCAAAACTCTCAATCACCATAGGCGGAGTAAACAAAATATTCCAGGATAAAACCAGATTTAATCAATACCTGTCCACAAACCCAGCCCTACAGAAAGCACTAGAAGGGAAATTCCAACCCAAAGAAGCTAAACACATCCATGAAAAATCAAGCAATAGATAGTCCCACACCAACATACACCAAAGAAGGACAACACAACACAACCACAAAAAATAACAGGAATTAACAATCACTGGTCATTAATATCCATCAATATCAATGGTCTCAACTCACCTATAAAAAGACACAGGCTAACAGAATGGATAAGAAAACAGGACCCATCTGCTGCATACAAGAAACACAAACTTCAAAGACAGACACTACCTCCGAGTAAAGGGCTGGGAAAAGGCTTTCCAAGCAAATGGACCTAAGAAACAAGCTGGTGTAGCTATCCTAATATCTAATAAAATAGACTTCAAACTAAAATCAATCAAAAGAGATCAGGATGGATATTACCTATTTATCACGGGAAAAATCCACCAAGATGAAGTCTCGATTCTAAACATTTATGCTCCAAATACAAAAGCACCCACATTCATAAAAGAAACACTACTAAAGTTTAAAATGCACATCAAACCCCACACATTAGTAGTGGGAGATTTCAACACACCACTCTCACCAAAAGACAGATCTACCAGACTGAAACTTAAAAAAGAAATAAAGGACCTAACAGATGTTATGACTCAAATGGACTTAATAGATATCTACAGAACATTCCATCCTAACACAAAAGAATATACCTTCTTCTCAGCACCCCATGGAACCTTCTCAAAAATTGACCACATGCTTGACCACAAAACAAATCTCAATAGATACAAAAAGATTGGAATAACCTCCTGTATCTTATCAGACCACCATGCCTTAAAGTTAGACCTCAACAACAACAAAAATTATAGAAAACCCACAAACTCATGGAAACTGAATAATGCCCACATGAAACATCAATGGATCAAGGAAGAAATAAAGAAAGAAATTAAAGAGTTCCTAGAATTCAATGAAAATGAAAGTACAACATACCCAAACTTATGGGACACTATGAAAGCAATGCTAAGAGGAAAATTCATAGCTCTAAATGCACACATAAAGAAGATGGAGCAATCCCATACCAATGAATTAACAGCACAACTGAAAGCTCTAAAACAAAAAGAAACAAACTCACCCAGGAGAAATAGATGTCAGGAAATAATCAAATTGAGGGCTGAAATCAATGAAATAGAAAATGAGAGAACAATACAAAAAAAATCAATGAAACAAAGAGTTGGTTCTTGAAAAAATCAACAAGATAGACAAACCCCTAGCCAAATTAACCAAAAGGCAAAGAGAGAGCACCCAAATTCACAAAATCAGAAATGAAAAGGGAGACATAACAACAGACAACGAGGAAATCCAGAGAATCATCAGATCATACTTCAAAAACTTGTACTCCACAAAAATGGAAGAAATGGACAATTTTCTGGATAAATACCACATACCAAAATTAAATCAAAACCAGATAAACCATTTAAATAGACCAATAACCCCTAAAGAAATAGAAACAGTCATCAAAAGTCTCCCAACCAAAAAAAGCCCAGGACCAGATGGTTTCAGTGCAGAATTCTACCAGACTTTCAAAGAAGAACTAATACCAATACTCTTCAAAGTGTCCCACACAATAGAAACAGAAGGAACACTACCAAACTCTTTATATGAGGCTACAATTACCCTGCTATCCAAACCACACAAAGATGCAACAAAGAGAACTACAGACCAATCTCCCTCATGAATATTGATGCAAAAATACTCAACAAAATATTGGCAAACCGAATCCAAGAATACATCAAAACAATTATCCATCACGACCAAGTAGGATTCATCCCAGGGATGCAAGGATGGTTCAACATATGAAAATCAGTCAATGTAATACACCATATAAACAAACTGAAAGAAAAAAAACACATGATCATCTCCTTAGATGCTGAAAAAGCCTTTGACAAAATCCAACACCCCTTCATGATAAAGGTCTTAGAAAGATCAGGAATACAAGGAACATTTCTAAACATAATAAAAAGCAATTTATAGCAAGCCAACAGCAAACATCAAATTAAATGGAGAGAAACTCAAAGCGATACCACAAAATTCAGGAACAAGACAAGGCTGTCCACTCTCCCCATATTTATTCAATATAGTACTAGAAGTTCTAGCTAGAGCAATAAGACAACAAAAGGAGATCAAAGGGATATAAATTGGCAAGGAAGAAGTCAAACTTTCACTATTTGCAGATGATATGATAGTATACATAAGTGACCCCAAAAACTCTACCAGGGAACTCCTACAGCTGATAAACTCCTTCAGTAAAGTGGCAGGATACAAGATCAACTCAAAAAAATCAGTAGCCCTCCTATACACAAATGATAAAAGGGCTGAGAAAGAAGTCGGAGAAACATTACCCTTTACAATAGCCACAAATAATATAAAATACCTTGGGATAACACTAACTAAACAAGTGAAGGACCTTTTTGATAAGAACTTTAAATCTCTAAAGAAAGAAATTGAAGAAGATATCAGAAAATGGAAGGATCTCCCATGCTCATGGATAGGTAGGATTAACATAGTAAAAATGGCAATCTTACCAAAAGCAATCTACAGATTCAATGCAATCCCCATCAAAATCCCAACACAATTATTCACAGACTTGGAAAGAAAAATACTCACTTCATATGGAAAAACAAAAGACCCAGGATAGCTAAAAGAATCCTATACGATAAAGCAACCTTTGGAGGCATCACCATCCCTGACCTCAAACTCTACTATAGAGCTATAGTAATAAAAACAGCTTGGTACTGGTATAAAAACCAACATACGGACCAATGGAATCGAATTGAAGACCCTGACACTAATCCATGCACATATGAACACCTGGTTTTTGATAAAGGAGCCAAAACTATACATTGGAAAAAAGAAAGTATCTTCAACAAATGGTGCTGGCATAACTGGATTTCAATATGTAAAAGATTACAAATAGATCCATATCTGTCACCATGCACAAAACTCAAGTCCAAGTGGATCAAAGACCTCAACATAAATCCAGTTACACTAAACTTAATAGAAAAGAAAGTAGGAAGCACTCTTGAACGCATTGGCTCTGGAGACCATTTCCTAAATAAAACACCAACAGCACAGACCCTGAGCACAACAATTAATAAATGGGACCTCCCGAAACTGAGAAGCTTTTGCAGGGCAAAAGACACAGCCAATAAGACAAAAAGACAGCCAACAGAATGGGGAAAAATCTTCACCAACCCCACATCTGACAGAGGATTGATCTCCACAGTATAGAAAGAACTCAAGAAACTAGACATCAAAATATTGAACAGTCCAATTAAAAAATGGGCTAAAGAGCTAAACAGAGAATTCACAAAACAAGAAACACAAATGGCTGAAAGACATTTAAAGAAATGATCAACATCCTTAATCATCAGAGAAATGCAAATCAAAGACTCTGAGATACCACCTTACACCTGTCAGAATGGCTACGATAAAAAACACCAATGACAGTCAATGTTGGAGAGGATGTGGAGCAAAGGGAACACTCCTCCACTGTTGGTGGGAATGTAAACTTGTACAACCACTGTGGAAATCAGTATGGCGGTTTCTCAGAAAATTAGGAATCGAACTACCTCAAGACCCAGCCATCCCACTCTTGGGCATATACCCAAGGAATGCTGATTCATACCATAAAGATACATGCTCAGCTATGTTCATAGCAGCACTTATTTGTAATAGCCAGAACCTGGAAACAACCTAGATGCCCGTCAACGGAAGAATGGATGAAAAAAAATGTGGTACATAAACACAATGGAGTACTACTCAGCAGAGAAAAACAATGAAAGCATGAAATTTGCAGGCAAATGGATGGAACTAGAAAAAAATCATCCTGAGTGAGGTAACCCAAACCCAGAAAGACAGTCATGGTATGTACTCACTCATAAGTGGATTCTAGATATAAAATAAAGAACAATCAGACCACAACCCATCGAACCATGGAGGATATATATATAGCATGGAGGTCCCTAGGACGACTGTGGCTTAGAATAAATTTTGGTTTTACTGAAGTATTGAAAAAAAAATAGCCAAATGAATGGAAACACATGAACCATGAATCAAAGGCTGAGGGGCCCCCAGCTGGATCAGGCCCTCTTAATAGGTGAGGCAGCTGATTGGCTTGATCAGTTTGGGAGGCAACTAGGCAGTGGGACCAAGTCCTGTGCTCATTGCATGAGTTGACTGTCTGAAACCTGGAGCTTATGCAGGGACCCTTGGCTCAGTCTGGGAGAAAGGGACTGGACCTGCCTGGACTGAGTCTACCAGGTTGATCGCAGTCCTCGGGGGAGGATTTGCCCTGGAGGAGGTGGGAATGGGGGGTGGGCTGGGGGTAAGGAGAGGGGGTGAGAGGGGGGAGAATAGGGGAACCCGTGGCTGATATGTAGAACTGAATGTTATTGTAAAATAAAAAAAAATATCTAATATGACTACAAGTTTGATCGTAATGTCTAACTACTAACTTTCATTCCATTATATCCTAATAGTTGGTAATAATAACATTCAAGGATTAGGAAATTGCATTACATTGTTAAATGAACTGTTTAAGTACAATATCTTGAATAAGATTAGAAATATGTGTATAGCATTTCTGACAATATCAATCTCAATATATATAATTTGTATACAATATACAAAAATCCAATCCAATGTAAAGTATTTAAAACTAGTAATTGTCTTTTAAAACTAGATTCAATAATATATCCTTTTATCTATATCATATCTACATCTTCTCTTTACTTTTCAGAGTAGATTCAATAATCTACCCTCTATTCTATCATTTCTATATATCTTCTTTTTTTTTTCAAACAAGAACCTTAAATCTAATCTCCTTTGCTTAGCCCTTTTCCTAACCATTAACAACAACTTATAACCAAACCTCCTAAACAATGAAAATTATCCCAAACCCTATTATCAAAACCTATTGAAAGACCAAAAACCACCCATTCCACACCACCTCTTTGGGAATGTGGGTGTCGTACTCTTAAAATTGCTTCCTGCTGATTGTGGGCGAAGGCATCTGTATTCTGAAAAGAAAAATTTTGGGTTAATTGTCAAATTCTAGGAAAGGTAGCTATATCCTTTGTTGTCCAGTCTCTGCATAATGCCAAAGTTCAGGGCTTATCTCAAGTCCTTATTCAAGTAGTCTGTGAAACTGGATCATTTCAGCTAGCCATATCAAAATTGCTCTGAGCAGTTTGTAGTCCAAAGCTGATCTGTAGGTGATGTTTGTCAGCTAAGTGGTATTATTATTGTCCATGTGGAATTGTTGTGGAGCCCCATAATCTTTCTGGAGACTTCAAATTTGATGTTAGGCCTGGTCATGATTTTCTGCAGAAAACTGATAGAGAGTTGAACACAAAGACATGTAAAGGCTGCTAATTGAAACCTTTTTTCTAGAATTAGTTAGTACTCTATATGACCACTAATACCTTAGTTAGTACTCTATATGACCACTAATACCTTAACAAAGTGTATATATATATATATATATATATATATATATATATATATATATATATATATGTATATATATATCTTGTAAATTCTGATATAAAATTCATACTCTTATAAAAAGTTTAAAGAATAAGAATAGAATCAAAGAATTGAGATTAGTAGCAATACAATAGTCCCTTAATTTTTTTCTCCTGTCCCATATCAGAAGATGGTTCTTTCTTCTAGCATGATACAAGGAGTTTGCATTTTCCTTTTAACAACATGCTTGAGTTTAAAGAAGGAGAGAGCCATTCTCCAACTCCAAAGCCAGCTTTAAATTTTAATTGAACTTGAACTACAAGAAGACCATTTGTGTTAAATGTCTTTCGAGAAGAGCAGAAACAAACATTTAGGAAGACCTTTGAAATTTTATAGAAAGTATACCAATAGGCCAATTTACTCTTTTTCTTGGGACATTTTTCCTAGATGATTTGTCCTTTTTCTTCAGATGTTTCATTTGTCCACTGTTCTTCAGATTCTTTAGCCTTCATTCTCCTGAAAGAAAAAAACAACCTTTCCCCAAGACTAATTTTGGGGAGGTTCCCGTTTGGCAAGTTATTATCTGATTAAATGAAAAGGCATGTGTTAATGGTATAAGTTAGTTTAAATTGGATGGTCACATTGGTTGATGAACTATCACCTCTTCTAATTAAGAGGTCTCTCTTGTTCAAATTGAACCTTTATCAATTTTGATGGTATCCACAGCTTATCTTCTCCTGTAGAACAAAAGCAAAAACCTCGTCTCCAACCTAATACATATCCTGGTTTCCTTCTGAGGCCAGCACATGCTTAAAGTATATAGGCTGATTTAATTCTGTAGTTTTTTCTATTATCCAATGTCTCTCTGCAGCTGTTGTTCCTTTCTCATTAGCATTGAGAAAATTCAAAGTTAATAGAGCATTATGCAGTCTATTTCTGGGGGGCTTTGTTACCCCTTTCTGTTTATTTAGCATATCCTTTAGAGTTCTGTTTGATCTTTCTATAACTGCTTGGCCTGTAGGATTATGTGGTATACCTGTAATATGCTTTATATTGTAATAAGCAAAAAACTGTTTTAACAGAGATATATGCTGGAGCATTGTCAGTTTTGATTTGTGCAGGTATACCCATGATGGTCATAACTTCTAGCAAATGAGTGATTACAGAATCAGCTTTTTCAGAACAAAAAGCAGTTGCCCATTGAAATCCTGAAAAAATATCAATGGTATGGTGTACATATTTCAGTTTTCCAAATTCTGTAAAGTGAAACACATCCATCTGCCAGATTTCATTCCTCTGAGTACCCTTTGGGTTACATCCTGCTGGTAATGGCATCTGATTGTAAAAGGAACAAGTAGGACAATTCCTTACAATTTCCTTGGCTTGTTGCCAGGTTATGGGAAAATCCTTTTTTTTAAAAAAACCTTGACTATTGACATGATGTTTTTTATGAAATTCTGAGGCCTCCAGCACATTTCCTATCAATAATTTATCAATCTCATCATTACCTTGTGCTAGAGGGCCTGGCAGACCCATATGGGATCAGATGTGAGTTATATATAAAGGATGATTCCTATTCCTGATTGTATCTTGTAACTGAATAAATAGTGAAGTTAATTCCGATGCATCAGGGATAAATTCTGCAGTCTCAATATGTAATACCACTCTTTCATCATACTGAGAGTCAGTAACTATGTTGAGAGATTCTGAAAAATCCATTAATACCAACAGAATAGCATACAATTCTGATTTTTGAACTATATTATAAGGACTTTGAACCACTTTACTTAAATTTTATGATTTGCAACCTGCCTTTCCTTGTTTGTTTGCATCTGTATAAATTGAATGAACCCCAAATATGGGTTTTTCCCATACAATTTGAGGCAGAATCCAATCAGCTCTCATTATTATTTCAATTCTATTGCTTTTGGGATATTTGCTGTTAATCTCTTCCCAAAAAATTACTGTAAGCACTTTGCCAAGGTTCACTTTCTGTCCATAATTTATCAATATTCTCCTTAGTTAAAGGTATGACAATTTCTGCTGGGTCTATTCCTGTTAATTGACGAAGTCTCAATTTTCCTTTCAAAAATCAAATCAGAGATTTTTTCCACATAAGTTTTTAATTTTTATTTGGTTTATTTGGTAAAAATATCCATTCCAATATAATATCTTCTCTCTGTATTAAAATTCCTGTAGCAGAATGCCTAGAGGGTAAAATAATCAAAATGTAATCCAGCTTTGGATCAATATGATTCACGTGTCCTTCATGCAATTTCTTTTCTACCAAGGCAATTCTTTCTCAGCTTCAGGTGATAATTCTCTTGGACTATTTAAGTCCTTGTCACCTTCTAATGTTTTGAACAAATTATTCAATTCATCATATTTTTTTACCCTAAGAATAGTTCACAGATGAGAAATGTCTCCAATTAATCTTTGAAAGTCATTTACAGTCTGTAATGGATCTCTCCTTATTTGCACCTTTTGGGGTCTAATTTTTTGTAGACCTATTTTATATCCTAAGTAATTAATAGAATCTACTCTTTGTATCTTTTCAGGAGCAATTTGTAATTCCCAGCAAGGCAAAATTTTCTTTCCTTCTTCAAACATTCTTTCTAAGGTATCTGCATCTGAGCCAGCTAGTAAAATATCATCCATATATAATAAATTATAGATTTAGGAAATTTTTTACTTATCACTTTTCAATTTATTTTGTTGTACAAAATAAATTAGCACAGAGTTGGGCTATTCAACATTCCCTGTGGGAGGACCCTCAATTGGTATCTCTTAACCGATTGAGAATTATGAGTAGGCACTGTGAAGGCAAATCTTTCTCTGTCTTTTTCTTGTAAGGTTATTGGAAAGAAACAGTCTTTTAAATCAATAACTATGAGAAGCCATCCTTTTGGTAACAGAGTAGGCAAAGGAATTCCAGGTTGTAGAGAGCCCATTGGCTGAATTACTTTGTTAATTGCTCTAAGGTCTGTTACCAATATCCATTTACTAGATATCTTTTTAATAACAAATACAGGAGAATTCTAAGGGCTGGTTGATTCTTCAATATGCTGAGCATTTAACTGTTCTTCTACCAGGTCTTCCAAAGCCTGGAATTTCTCTGTTGTTAACTGCCATTGCTGAACCCATGCAGGCTTGTCTGTTAACCATTTTAAAGGTAGAGCTGTTGGTGTCTTTGGAAGTTCATCAGTTGTTGTGCCCTGTTCTTGTACAATCTGGATGGCTGGTGACAACTCATTAGAATAATATCTTCTAATATTTCTCTCAGAATATTAGAATAGCTCATAAACATGTGCTAGTTTATGATTTGTTTCTGGGGTTGGAGGGATGTTAGTCTGAGTATTCCATTGTTGGAACAGATCTTGACCCCATAGGTTCATAGCTATGTTAGCCACATATGGTTTTAATTTTCCCCTCTCTCCTTCTGGACCTATACATTCAGGCCATCTTGCACTCTGTTTCACTTGAGATAACGTTCCAATTCCTAACAGCTGAAATTTTACCTCCTGAAGAAGCCAAGATGGATGCCAAAATTCTGGTGCAATTATGGTAATGTCAGCTCCTGTGTCTACCAGACCAGACAGCAAAACACCATTTATTCTTATTGTTAATTTTGGTCTTTGTTCATTTATAGAAGTTTGCCAAAAAATTTTCTTTATAGTTTCTTCTGAATTTTCTGTTCTCTCTGTCTCAGCTGTTCCATCACCCCACGCAGCCTGGTTTATTCCAATAGGCATTTGGTTATTTAATTGCTCTCAGTAGGGGTTTCTTCTATGACTGCAGGAAAGGTCTGAACTGGATTTGCTGTGGGGGCCTGCCTGAGGTCCCTCTGGGAGTTTCCCAAAGACTAAGGCAAAGTATTACCTTGTCTGTCCCTTGTTGATCTACATTTGTTGGTCCAATGTTTTCCCTTACCACACCTTCTGAATACTCCAGAAGGAAGGGGCATTCTATTGTCATTGTGCCTTGAAGAAACATTGTTTCTATGATCAACCTGTTTACAGTCCCTTTTCAAATGTCTTTGGTTTCCACATCCAAAACATCTGACATTCCTCAAAAATCTTGAAATGGCTTCTTCTAACCACATATCATCATGGCCATGAGATTCAACATTAAATGTGTCTCTAATCCAATCTTTCAAGGGTGCAGATCTTGCCTTTAATGGCCTGATTATTCTCTTGCATGCTTCATTCATGTTCTCAAAAGCTAAAGATTTGATTATTATCTGGCTAGATTCTGAATTAAGGACCATTCTCTTTACTGCTGAAGTCAGTCTTTGTAAGAAATCCGTGAAGGTTTCTTTTGGGCCCTATATAGCTTTTGTAAATGACTCAGTTTTCTTTCCTGTTTCCTCAGTCCTGTCCTATGTATTTAAGGATGCCATTCGACATAGAATTAGGGTTTGGTTATCATATAAACATTGTCTTTGTATTTCAGCATATTGGCCTTCTCCAAAAGCTGATCCTGGAAGATTTGCACACCTCTAGCCCTCTATTGATTTTCTATGTTTTTAGCTTCATGTTTGAAACACATGTGCCACTGCAGCTGTGCCACAGGTTCCAGAGCAGTATTTACCAGTTCCCACCAGTCCTGTGGTATAATCTTAAAAGTTGACCAGGAGTTCAACATTTGCTTTACAAATGGGGAATGCATGCCATAAGATACTATTGCCTCCTTAAACCTTCATAAATCTAACATTTCAATTGGAGTCCAAATATTTTGTGCATTCACTTGAACAGGTAGCTGTTGTTCGGTTACCAAATAAATTAAGTTTGATTGTGTGGAAACAGGCTTTATTTCTTTAACCTAATAATCCAATCCTGAAATAATCTCACTGTTAATTTCTTCTGTCTGAATCTGAATTTCTCTATAATTCATTTTAGCAGGTTATTCTAAAGGTTTTATCCTGGCACTTAAATTGACTCTCTTTTTAAATGGTAAAAAAAAGAATAAAGAAAGTAATAATGTGCATAATTGATGTAATGTACATCCCATCAACATTAATCTTCTCATATAGTTGTTCCATTTTCAGACTGCCTAAAATCTTATCAAACAAAGTCCATTTCTCTGCTATTGTACACATAATACCCATTTTTTTAATGTGGAAAAAATTTATTCTTTTAAGTAGTTTTTACCTTTAAAATATCTGATATCTTAATTGACTTACAAGTCTGTGTAGAACAGTAGCTATCTGAGGGAATTTCAAAACAGCTACTTAGCATCCAAAATGGAAATCCAAAGAGAAAGAAAGAGAGACAGGGGAAAAGAAAGAAAAATAGAAAGCGTAGTCACATTTTCTGGCTAAAAACTGAAATCCAGCCACCAGTTCTGAGTCAAGCCTGGGCTACAGCTTCCTTAAGATCCGACCATGTGAGTTGGCATTTCAGCTGAAAGCAGCTCCATCTGCAGTTGTGAGTAGCAATTACAGTTGAGTGCAGCCAGATCGGTAGTTAAAAGCCACAGAGGTCAGAGAGCAGTAGATGAGAACTGAGACAAAGACCGCCTTCTTACTACCCACTGCCAATGCCATCCTTCCCGTGAGAAAGACACCTAATTCCTGTGTGTCTGTCTTTTTATTGACTTTCTGTTCTGCATTTTCATTGGTTATAAACCAAACAAATGACCTCCTCATTACTGCTGTCTATACAGACATCCAGGCTCTATGGATGGTATTGAGATTAAAGGCATGTGTCTCCAAGCTGGCTATGTCCTTCACAAGGACTCTGACTGCCATGGGATTGGATTAAGGCCATGAGCTACCACTGCCAGACTTCTGCTATGGCTTGTTATTAGCTCTGAACCCCAAGCAACTTTATTAACACACAAATAGTCACATTTCACCAAAAAAAAAAAAAAACAAAAACCATAAGGTATAGTTTACAAATGTATAAGAATTTCCTAAGGAAACACAATATTTTGAATAATTGTTAGGAGGACCAGAGAAACAGATAGAGGGAAGACTTTTGGGAGAATATTAACAAGAAAATCACTCACCAGGGCAGACAAAATCATCACATGACTGTCTTCCTCTAATTTAACAGAGTTTTACAATGGATATCCATTGTGCCAAGTAGTAGATTCGTTGACATACTATTTAAAACGTAAGAAACACAATTGTCGGGCAGTGGTGGTGCATGTATTTAATCTCAGAACGTGGGAAGCTGAGTCATAGGGATCTCTTAGGTTCCAGGCCAGCCTCTTCTACAAAGCATGATCAAGTGCAGGAACCACACTACACAAGAGAAACCCTGATTCAAAAAACAAAAAACAAAAAAAAAAAAATTAAAAACAAAAAATGAAAAAAAAGGAAAGAAAGAAAAGAAAACAAAAAGAACAATTCAATGGATATGCAAATGAAAAAGCCCAGTAACCTCCCCCATCAGGATCTTATGCCTACATTTTGAGTAGGGCAGATGGAACACCTCACGCTTGTTACATATAAACAAACAAACAAACAGAAAACACATAGACAGACAGATAAATAACAAAAAACAGGCCCAATAAGGGGCTGGGCATGGCCCTTAGCTCTAGTGTTTGTCTGGCATGTATGAGCCTGAGTTCCTCCAATAGAGGAGGGTAAAGAGAGAGGAGGAGGAGGGAGAAAGAGAAAGAGAGAGTCATATATAGTAAAAGTGGTTTCAAGTGTCAAAATCGGAATATAACAAAACCATAGAACAAGAGGGATAAATACCAAAAATGCCACTGATAAATTGGGTAGGACTGTGCTTAATTTCCATTTTTAACACAAATGAAGGTTTTAATTTTGAAAGTTTTTTTTCAACCCCTGATGACCTTGAGGATAAACTAATAATGCTTCAGAGACATGGTTTCATGGGTCCTGCCTACCCCTGAATATACCTTGTCCACAAACTGGCCTAGTACTCCCCATGCATCAGGCTGACCTTGAACTCCTGATCTTCCTGTCCTTGTCTCTCATCTTCTGAGTTTAGGGATGTTCTAAATTACTCACACTAATACTTTTTAAAACTTCCTTCTGGGATCGAACCCATTGGCGTCCAGCATGCAAGGCAAACACTGTATCCTTGGGGTATTTTCTTAGATCAGTTCTTTGCATGTGACACCCTATGAATCTGAAATCGATTTTTGATTAAATAAAAAAGGGCCATATACAAAGATTTAGCCACTGGTTTTATTACAACCTTGACCTCAGACGAACAAGTGAAGTTTCACTTTGTTAATTTCCATTTCAATTTTACTTTGGGATGAAAAATTTCTAGGACCTGGTTTGTGGGGATGGGACAATGAATTCAAGAGAATGTAGGTAGGGGTTGGGAAAATGAGTTTCCTGTTAATATGTGTTGCACAAAATCAGGCATTACAAACCATAAAGACATGCAAAGGTCGATTTCTCCTCTGGACTACCACCACAAACACGACCACCACCACCACCACCACCACCACCACCACCACCACCACCACCATCACCACCACCACCACAATAACCACCACTACCACAACGCAATAACACCTGTGGCCATACACATATGCACAATTGCACACAGGTGGGTTCTTGAGGGTTAAGGGTCCCACCTTGCCTGAGCCCCGCCCTGCCTGGGTGGGGCTTTCTTGGAAGCCAGGCTTATATATGGGAACTGTGGTCCTCTCCAAACACTCTTGATCAGTCAGTTCTCCTGATCACATCTCTCTCCAGGACCGCCACAGAGTCTCTTGCAGAAGAAGCCAGACAACAGGTGTCCCTGAAGGAAGACGAATAGTGCACAAGTCCATCAGCTGCATCAGACCTCTTCTGGCAACTCTGGTCAAGTGCCAAGGCCCCATTGCTACCATGATGCCAGGAGTTCGGCCCCGCAGCCCCACCGCCAACCCGCTGCCCTATTGGGCAGCCCAGCAAGAAGGACCCAGGCCTGCAAAGCGCCACTGCCCTCAGCAGGCACAGGCAGTCGTGGAAGCACCCACTGGGACCGCCAGCGAGCAGCTCACCACCACCATGTTCCTGCCTGCTGGCCTTGCTCTCAAACTGCATCTGCAAGGCTTCGACCTGCTGCTGGAGCGCAAGCCCGATTCGGTCACGACAGTGAAGCTCCCTGGACACACCATCATCATGGTGCCCGAGCATCTCCAGGACTCCTACCAGCCTGGACAGCCTGGCTTCTTGCCCGCCAGCCAGCAGGAGGCCGCTCTCCTGGAAATGCCCCAGGACCACCAGGTCATCCTCCAGCAAGAATCCTCCAGCACATGTGTAGCAGACACCCAAGGCTGGAGAAACCCCCCAGTCCCAGAGGAAGACAATCAAGGAGGTTTAGGCTACTACCTGAGGCCTATGCCGTGGATAAACGCTCCAGCCGGCATGGTCCCTGCAATGCTTCTCCCCTTGACGGGGATGTCAAGCCCCTTGTTCCCGGGCCAAGCCACATGTTCCTGGGGCCCATCAGCCTCTCCTGGTGCAGAGAGATATGCTCCCAGCACCATCTGGAGCCTCAAAGGCAGCATGCTGTGGCCTCTCCCAGGCTCACCACTGCAGCCTCTCCCTCCATCTCCTCCTCCTCCTCCTCTTCCTCCTCCTCCTCCAAGTCACCAGGCACAGGACCCTCAGAGTAGGCAGAAGCTCTGGCGCCCTTGCTGCAAGGCCCGGAGGCGCCTCTTCTAGGAAAGAAAGGACTGCTCTCTGGACACACAGCACCCTGGACACTCACCTGGCTGCCCGATGGATTCCGTGCCCCTGGAGACACCAAACAACCCAACATCGAGCCTGTCTGCACACGGTGCTTTTTGTAGCCCACTAGCTTCACAAAGAATGGAGACACTAGATCTCACCGCTGAGGTCAAATCTGCTTGCCAGTTGAAGGCTTCATCTCAGAACCTTCCACATCCCCCTCATTTGCATGGCTGGCTCCATGGACAGAGACTCTCAGTGTCCCCTATTTCAACCGAACCAAGAGTACTGGGTTTGCTACGCTGCCACTGTCCTTTCTGTGTTCTCCTGACTGGATGGAGACTTGGCCTTGCCTTGGCCCTCTTGGACACTTCAAGCTGCTGCTCCTCCAGGAACCAACAAATGTCCCAGTGGGAGAAGATGGTTCCTAGCCCTGAGTGTATGATGCTTCTGTGCCCCTTCACAGCCATCCCCTAACCTGCTGGAACAGTCTCCCTGTCTATCTCCTCAGGACATCAAGGCTACACAGTGACACGTCATCTCAGAAGACAAGGCTAACAAAAAACCAACAAAAAGACAGCTACTGAAGGAAGCAGGTGGGGCTGGGGAGCTGGCATGTGCCCTTAGCTCCCAGCCCTGGAAATCCAGAGACTGCCTAGCAGATCTCTCTGAACCAGAGCTTGCTCTCCAACAAATACCCCACTTTCATGACTTACTTTTGAAATGCTCTTCTCCAGAGCAATATTTGTACTTCCAAACTTCACTTAAACACTAATAAAATTTGTGTAACCCAGTATGGGAGGCTGTGTAAAGGAGTTTTTGAGAGAGAGTTGGAGAGAGGGAGAAAGAGAGAAAGAGAGAGAGAGTTTGTGTGTGTGTGTGTGTGTGTGTGTGTGTGTGTGTGTTTGTGATTTGTGTGTGTGTGTTTATACATTTGATAAAGGACAATACAAACACAAGTAATCTGGGAGATTGTATGAACACACAAATTGATTGAAAATCAGCCTGCTAATGAAATGGAGGTTCTCACCTTTCCTTGGCCCCACCCAGTATACATGATTACCAAATGTATCATCTTAAATAAGAAACATATTAAAATGACAATTGAAGGAAATTGCTTCTGGCTACGCATATTAAGAGAAACAGGTAACTTTAAAAATTCAAATAGAAGTTGAACACACAAACAAAGAAATGAATACACAAAAACACACACATACTCAGACACACACAAAATAGCCACTGGAAGAGATGAGGTTCAGTGGGAAAAGGTAATTTTTCAGTAAGTTATGACAGGACCATCATATTTCACATGAAAAGTGAAATTGAATAACTATCTGGTGGTTTTAATAATCCATTCCATCCAGATATGAGGTTCAATTGTGCTGGGTGTGGTGGC